>NC_083315.2:5497500-5797500 GCF_963455315.2 Globicephala melas | reverse complement strand
AATTTTCAATATTTGTGAATAAAGGGAATTTGTGTTATTCAAATGTAAGGAGCTAATAATACCTCTAGAGGGTGATGCTTGAGAAATCTGGCACCAAAGTTCTCTGTTTGCAGAAAGGCATAACTCACGCAATCCACGTTTATACAGTCCTTGTTTAGCAAAGGTACCTATTACATATTTGTTGATGTTTTCTCACCTTGTGTTGTTGATGCTGTTTTGTTTTTATATGAAGAACTCCCAAAGCACAAGGTTCTGTTTCATGTTTCTCGTGAAATATCTATTTACTTAAACATGAAAGTCTGTTAAGAAATAAAGAACATGGAAACACACACAATAGAGAAGAAAAATTTACTCTGAATCAAAATATGCATGTTCTCAACTTAGTGTTAATTGTTCGTATTAAAAACTGAATGGATACAAAAATTTAATTAACAATATGTGCATAAGGTACAGTGAATGACAATAACATTGACCACCACGTGCCCACCACCCAAGATAAGGAATAGAATGTTTTTGGCACCTCTGAGGGCCTCTGTGCATCACTCCATGACGTCATACCGCTCCTCCCTAGAGGAAACCACTACCCTGAATTTTGGTTTATCCTTACCTTGTTTTGGCACATATGTTGATACTCTCAAACAGTGGGTGCTTTAGTCGCAAATGTTCTGAGTTGATATAAATGGAATCGCTGTCTGAATTCTTCTGCAACTTGATCTTTTTCACTCAATATTATTTTCTGAGATGCATCCAATTTGATGTGTGCAGTGATATTTTATTCTTTTTCACTGATATATAGTACAGTTACATTATTTTAAAAACCACACGAGATGGAAAATTGGCTGTAAAAAGAAAAATGCATCTTCAGTACTTGTTGTTTGAGAGAACTTCTAGCTTTATTTCCATTTCAGCCTTTGACTCAACTTTATACTTCCCCTGGAGAAAAAGAATGATATATTATTTCTTAGTGCACACAGAGAAGTTAGAGATTATTTTGCTCAATTCTCTCACTTTATGTATGAACTGCCTGAACCCTAGGTAGCTGAAGGGACCCTTGCAAGATTACAGAACACTTAGGTCTTTGGGCATCTAACCTCAGCCTATATTTCATATCTCTTCAAAAGAAAAAAGAACTTACCCTCTGCCATTCTCTTGTACCTTCTCTTTTCTTCAGGAATAATTCATCAAGATACTAAAAGAGGGGTTGTGTCTAGACTCATTTCAAAGTGACCGTAGGTCCCGATTTTCAGAAAAAATACGATGATTTTTCTACACTTGGCTAATATTCACCGTGTGGGAACTGGTAGGAGGCAAAGCCTACTTGACACCACAGGAGCCCCAAATACCAAATATTCACTTTCACCACTTCCCTTGCAGTCAGGCATTGCTACACATAGGTGTCCTTGATCTGTCAATACCTAAACTCTTGACGTTGAATTGGGAGCAAATGACTTAAATCCTTTGTTGTCAGTGGCAACAACATCTAATTTTCAGAAGTAATAATGGCAGATTAGGCCCTCCCTGGTGGCACAGTGGTTGAGAGTATGCCTGCCGATACAGGGGACACGGGCTCGTGCTCCGGTCTGGGAAGATCCCACATGTTGCAGAGAGGCTGGGCCCGTGAGCCATGGCCGCTGGGCCTGCGCGTCCAGAGCCTGTGCTCCGCAGCAGGAGAGGCCACAACAGTGAGAGGCCCGCGTACCGCAAAAAATAATAAAATAAATAAAATAATAACGGTAGATTAGAGCTACATATATACAAAGGTAAGAGAAACATGAGTTAATACTGCAAAAATTTCCTCAGCTGCCAGGTAAAACTACAGCAAGTTCCACATTAATTCATGGGTATCTTTAGGGCCACAAATTAGAACAAGAAGAGAAGCAGGAAAAAGGATGTTCAGCATTGCTGAGAAATGTTATTTCCCGATGCAACACTATATTGCCCTGATAGTATCTGAGAAGGCTTGGACATGTTAATTTCTCTCTTCTTGTACCTAAGTGCTTTGGCTGCCGGAATTGTCCCTGTGCTCTGAAGCAGTGTCTGTCTCTCATGCTGGCAGGGACGCCACCCACAAACATTTATCAGGAATGCCTGCCTTTTGTTTCAAGGATGTAGAGCAAGAGATGCGAAGTGCTTTCGCAGGGCCTGAACAGTGTTAGTGTCAAGAATGGGTGTCAAGAAAAGACACTAACAGTGTTAGTGTCTTAGCATCAAGAATGGATAGAACAGATGTGAAGAAAAGACACTCAACATCACTAATTATTAGAGAAATGAAAACCAAAACTACAATGAGGGGCTTCCCTGGCAGTGCAGTGGTTAAGATTCTGCCTGCCAATGCAGGGGACATGGGTTCGAGCCCTGGTCCGGGAAGATCCCACATGCCGTGGAGTAACTAAGCCTGTGCGCCACAACTACTGAGCCTGCGCTCTAGAGCCTGCAAGCCACAACTACTGAGCCCACGTGCCACAATTACTGAAGAGTGCGTGCGTAGAGCCCATGCTCTGCAACAAGAGAAGCCACTGCTGTGAGAAGCCCGCACACCACAACGATGTGTAGCCCCCGCTCACCGCAACTAGAGAAACCCCAAGTGCAGCAATGAAGACCCAACGCAGCCAAAAATAAATAAATAAAATAAATAAATTTATTTTTTAAAAAACTACAATGAGGCACTACCTCACACCGATTAGAATGGCCTTCATCAAAAAATCTACAGACAATAAATGCTGGGGAGAGTGTGGAGAAAAGGGAACCCTCCTACACTGTTGGTGGGAATGTAAATTGGTGTAGGCACTATGGAAACCAGTATGGAGTTTCCTTAAAAAACTAAAAATAGAGCTACCATATGATCCATCAATCCCATTCCTGGGCATATACCTGGAGAAAATCATAATTTGAAAAGATACATGCACCCCAATGTTCACTGCAGCACTATTTACAATAGCCAGGACATGGAAGCAAACTAAGTGTCCATCGACAGAGGAATGGATAAAGAAGATGTGGTACATATATACAATGGAATATTACTCAGCCATAAAAAAGAACAAAATAATGTCATTTGCAGCAACATGGCTGGACGTAGAGATTGTCATACTGAGTGAAGTGAGACAGATAAAGACAAATATCATATGATATCACTTATATGTGGAATCTTAAAAAATGGTACAAATGAACTTATTAAGAAACAGAAATAGAGTCACAGATGTAGAAAAAAAACCTTATGGTTACCAGGGTGGGGGGAAGGGAGGAGGGATAAAATGGGAGATTGGGATTGACATATACACCCTACTGTATATAAAAGAGATAACTAATAAGGACCTACTGTATAGCACAGGGAACTCTACTGAATAATATGTAATGACCTATATGGGAAAAGAATCTATAAAAGAGTGGATATATGTGTATGTATAACTGATTCACTTTGCTGTACAGCAGAAACTAACACAACATTGTAAACCAACTATACTCCAATAAAAATTATTATTATTATTTATTTATTTATTTATTTTGGCGGTACGCGGGCCTCTCACTGCTGTGGCCTCTCCCGTTGTGGAGCACAGGGTCCGGACGCACAGGCTCAGTGGCCATGGCTCACGGGCCCAGCTGCTCCGCGGCATGTGGGATCTTCCCAGACCGGGGCACGAACCCATGTCCCCTGCATCGGCAGGTGGACCCTCAACCACTGCGCCACCAGGGAAGCCCAAAAATTATTTTTAAAAAAGAACGATGTTTACAGTTATGGGTCCTGCACTGCCAGCCCTGAGCACCAGACCCCACATGTCAGGGATGCCTGGATGTTCTTTAACGTGTGTGTGTGTGCGCGCACGTGCGTGTGTGTGTGTGTGTGTGCATGCGTATGTGAGTGCAGGAAGTGGGGCCCTTTGAAGGGCAGGACCTGGTGCAGGGGCTCCTCTGGCTTGGATCGCAGGCGACACTATCCGTGACAGTGTTGAGAGCATGACGGCTGCTCTATAAAAGGCCATTTGCCTGAGGAGAAGAGTGACCATGACGTTCTTCCCAGACTGCTTCTGTGGTCCTGCTCATTGCTTAGTCTCCCTTTACTCCTTATTTACGGGCTTGTCCCCCACCTTCCTGACAATCCTTGTTGTTGGATATCCATTCATACACATGGACACTTTACTACCTAAATCCACCAGGGTTTTGCACAGGTTCTGTAACATCTCAATATTCCATTGATACGACAGGCACTTTTGAATTTGCTAGATCACAAAATCCAAGTGACTGCAGGTTAGATCAGCTAGATCAGCTAGAAAGTTTCTTTCCTTTTCCTTCCAGGTAAATAGGTGTGGAGAAAGAAAATCTCCCTGGAAGTTTTCTGTGTTTCCATAGCCTTTTAAGACTCTTCAGGGGATTTTGATACGTAGCCATTTGTCTAGTTAATTGCCCTGATTTGAAAGAGTACTCTATTTTCTTATCTTCCCAGGTGGACCAAATATAATAGTTACAGCTCTTGAGTAGGTCTCTAGGCTAAGTCAAAGGTGTCTTGAAGACAGGAGTGCTAGCTCCCTAGATATTTGCATTTCAAAGAGGAATGGCCCCCAAGAGGCACATGAAAAGATGCCCAACATCATTAATTACTAGAGAAATGCAAATCAAAACTACAATGAGGTACCATCTCACACCAGTCAGAATCGCCATATTAAAAAGTCTGCAAATAACAAATGCTGGAGAGGGAATGAAGAAAAGGGAACCTTCCTACACTGTTGATGGGAATTTAAGTTGGTGTAGCCACTGTGGAAAACAGTATGGAGGTTCCTCAAAAAACTAAAAATAGAATTACCATATGATCCAGCAATCCCACTCCTGGGCATATATCCAGACAAAGCTATAATTCAAAAAGATACACGCACCCCGATGTTCATAGCAGCATTATTCATGATAGCCACGACATGAAAACAACCTAAATGTCCATCGACAGATGAATGGATAAAGAAGATGTGGTACATATATACAACGGACTACTACTCAGCCATAAAAAAGAACGAAATAATGCCATTTGTAGCAACATGATGCAACTACTAATTATCATACTAAGTAAGTCAGAAAGAGAAAGACAAATACCATATGACATCACGTACATGTGGAATCTAAAATATGACACAAATGAACCTACCTATGAAACAGAAACAGAAGCATGGACATAGAGAACAGACTGGTGGTTGCCAAAGGGGAGGGGTATGAGGGAGGGATGGAGTGGGAGATTGGGGTCAGCAGATGTAAGCATTTATATAGAGAATGGATTAATAGCAAGGTCCTACTGTATAGCACAGAGAACTATATTCAATATCCTATGATAAACCATAATGGGAAAGAATATACAAAAAAGAATATATACATATATGTATAACTGAGTCACTTTGCTGTATGGCAGTAATTAACACAACATTGTAAATCAATTATACTTCAATAAAAAAAAAAGGAATGGCCCCTGGAACTTAGAGAGTTCTCAAGGTCACAAAAGCAGGGACACCCAGGCTATCAGGCTTCTGGAGAGATTTATGTCCATAGTGGGACGAGGGACCTGACACTCATCACATCACCTCAGGGGTAAGACTGTTCCAAGAAGAATGGATGAACTTACTATTTACTATGAGGTATTTAATATGAAATCCCTCTCTGATCCAGAACACCAGTGTGCATATTCAGGGTAAATTTGATGACAATGAATATTAACAACCATGAGATATAGGCAGGGTCGGTCAAGTGCATTTTCAGACCCCTACGTCAAAATAATAAGGAGTGGGGTTGGTGGTGAAGGGTAGGAGGAGCGGGGGTCGTGGTTTATTTATTTTGGCCGCGCCCTGCAGCTTGCGGGATCTTAGTTCCCTGACCAGGGACTGAACCCAGGTCCTCGGCAGTGAAAGCACTGAGTCCTAGCCACTGGACCGCCAGGGAATTCTGGGCATCGTGATTTTTAATCAGGAACATTCTTGAACCTTATCCCAAATCAACTGAATCAGAATCTCTCGGTATGGGACCCTAAAATCTGCATTTCAATCAATACCCACCCCCCTTCCCAGTGATTCCTTTGCCTCCAAAATGCAAAGGGAAAACATTTATATGAAGACAGTGGCTCCAACCTGAGATCTAGGACACTTGGAATTCTCTGGGTCCCTTTCTGCAAGTCCATGAGGCCAAAACTCTTCTGATAAAAATACTCTGATGCTATTTGCCTTTTTCTCTCTTATTCTCTTACAGGCCTACAGTGGAGCTTTTCAGAGACCACATGCTGTGTGATGACTTTGCTGCTCTGACAGCTCACGGAAAGTGTATTAGGCACTCTTGTGTCCTAAAAAAATTCCCAGTTTGAACTTCTAATATGATAAATGTTGAGAGAGATAACCGACATAAATAAAGGCAATTTGGAGTCCTCAATAAGGTTTAAGAATGTAAAGGAATGTAAGGAATCCAAGACAAATAAACAAATCCTACACTTGTAAGCTGTGTAGGACCTAGAGGTTCATCCCATCCAGCAGGCATTTGCACTCTGAGATTAGCTTAAACCCGTGAGCCTTTAATTCGTAAATATACTGGGGAAACACTTTGTAGATTAGAACTGTTTAATGCCAGTGGGGTACAGGCATACTGCATTTTATTGCAGTTCACAGATATTACATTTTTTACAAATTGAAAGTTTGTAGGAACGCTGAAAGTCTATCAGTGTCATTTTTCCAACAGTATTATTATTTTTAAAACATTTTTATTAGAGTATAATTGCTTTACAGTGTTGTATTAGTTTCTGTTGTACAACAAAGTGAATCAGCTATATGCATACATATATCCCCATATTCCCTCCCTCTTGTGTCCCCCTCCCCACCCTATCCCACCCCTCTAGGTGGTCACAAAGCACCGAGCTGATCTCCCTGTGCTATGTGGCTGCTTCCCACTAGCTATCTGTTTTACATTTGGTGGTGTATATATGTCCATGCCACTCTCTCACTTTGTCCCAGCTTACCCTTCCCCTCCCCGTGTCCTCAAGTCCATTCTCTATGTCTGCGTCTTTACTCCTGTCCTGCCTCTAGGTTCATCAGAACCTTTTTTTTTTTAGATTCCATATATATGAGTTAGCATACGGTATTTGTTTTTCTCTTTCTGACTTACTCCACTCTGTATAGCAGACTCTAGGTCCATCCACCTCACTACAAATAACTCAATTTCGTTTCTTTTTATGGCTGAGTAATATTCCACTGAGATTAATCTCCAAAATATACAAGCAGCTCATACAGCTCAATATCAAAAAAACAAACAACCCAATCCAAAAATGGGCAGAAGACCTAAATAGATATTTCTCCAAAGAAGATACACAGATTGCCAACAAACACATGAAAGGATGCTCAACATCACTAATCATTAGAGAAATGCAAATCAAAACTACAGTGAGGTATCACCTCACACTGGTCAGAACAGTATTATTTTTTAACTGAGGTAAGTACATTGTTTTCTTTAGACATAATGCTATTGTATACTTAATAGACAACAGTATAGTGTAAAGATAACTTTTTTATGCACTAGGAAACCAAGAAATTTGTGTGACCTGCTTATTGCAATATTGACTTTATTGTGACAGTCTGGAACCAAACCCACAATATCCCCAATGTCTGCCTGTGCTCCGTCACCCCTTCACTTTCTATCGTCGAACAAAAGGATTAAAAACTCCGTACTCCTTTTCTGAAAGGTCACTACTTGCCTGGATTAGACTGAATGTTCACCAAAACTCATTGTGGTCAGTTTCAACGTGTTTGGTAATTTTTAGCAACAAGCAACCACTAATAACTTCTGTTTAACTCCACGTTAAGCAGAAAACCTTTATATTTCAATCCTTATTAGACCACCTTTCCAAAATGCAGTCATTTCTTTCCTTAGAAGGTAAACAAAATATTGTTTAGTTTGTTCTTATTAATCCAGGGTCTGCCAGTGTTTTAGGACATGCATTTAGAATTCCAGTTCTTTTTTTTTTTTTGGCCACACTGCAAGGCTTGTGGGATCTTAGTTCCCTGACCAGGGATTGAACCCACGCCCTGGCAGTGAAAGCATCTAACCACTGGACCTAATTGGACCATCAGGGAGTTCCCAGAACTCCAATTCTTATGCTGGAACATGACTGCAGAAGGCACAGATGAGTTGGTGGTGTACCGGAATGGAGCCATGGTTTTGGTCTGCTACGTTTTTCTAAATAGAATAGCTTTGCTCTCTTACAATTTTCCCCTAAAAGCAACTTGAATTAGAATAATACCAACTTGATCTACTTTGTATTTTTCTATTATAAGATACTTTCACATCATTATAATCCAAAAAAACTTACTATATGCTCAGAATATATTCCCATCTACAGAGGGGTAAAGCGAGAATCAGTGGAGTTCATTAAAGCTTTTAGTTAGCTGAGTTCCGTGTATTTTTAAATTTAAATTTAGTTTTTAAAAACTACGTTTTAAAAAGTAAGCTCTTTCTCTAATCTACTTTTATTTGTAACACTTGAAATTTCTGAGCTATATATATATATATATATATATATATTTTTTTTTTTTTTCCCCATATGCGGGCCTCTCACTGTTGTGGCCTCTCCCGTTGCGGAGCACAGGCTCCAGACACGCAGGCTCAGCGGCCATAGCCTATGGGCCCAGCCACTCCGCGGCATGTGGGATCCTCCCGGACCGGGGCACGAACCTGTGTCCCCTGCATCGGCAGGCGGACTCTCAACCACTGCGCCACCAGGGAAGCCCTGAGCAATATTTTTTAAAAATATCATGCGAAACGCTAAGGAAATACAAACAAATATACTTTTCCATTGATTTAGGACAGATACTAAGATTCTAATGTGTATCTTTTTCTCTAATTCTGTTTTTAATTCGTATTGCTTTTGGTTTGCTTTTGAAGGACAATATCTTTCTCCCCAAATTCTCAAGTAATGTTCAAGAAAAGTACTATCTGATGGTGAATGTACCTTTCTTCAGTAAATTATTACAGGATTATTCTTTTTATAAGACAGTGCATGCTACTTACTTTTCAATAGATATTATACATCCTACAGTAGTTTAAACTGAAAAGCATTTATGCTTCTATTAATGTTCCTCTTTCCAACTCCTTTCCAAATTAACTTACAGAAGAAAGAATTTACTGACACCATCTGAAGCAAGGTTCCGATTCACCAGGTAACACTAATCCCTTAGGTAAAGAGTTCGAGGGTTCTCCAAACAGATGGGGGAATAAACATGGATCCTAAGTGAACAATGCCTCTGTTACTACAGGAGAGATACGTGACTTCCTTCACACAGCCTCTCCATCTTAACACCAAATAATGAAAGAAACCGTTCCAAACAAAAGCAAGCCATTTCACCTACATGTAGACTTGGACAGTTAAGCTTTGAAATGGCAACTTGATTCCTAGACACTACCACATTCCCCCTGTACACTACCACAGTCCCTCTATATACCAACATACCCTATGTACTACCACAGTCCCCCTATACACTACCACAGTTCCCCTATACATTACCACAGTCCCCCTATATACCGACATACTCACCCTATCTACTACCACAGTCCCCTATACACTACCACAGTCCCCCTATATACCACCATACTCACCGTATACACTACCACAGTCCCCCATACACTACCACAGTCCCCTATATACTACCACAGTCCCCTATACACTACCACAGTCCCCCTATATACCACCATACTCACCGTATACACTACCACAGTCCCCCATACACTACCACAGTCCCCTATATACTACCACAGTCCCCTGTACACTACCACAGTCCCTCTATATACCAACATACCCTATGTACTACCACAGTCCCCCTATACATTACCACAGTCCCCCTATATACCGACAGACTCACCCTATATACTACCACAGTCCCCTATACACTACCAACCACAGTCCCCTATACACTACCACAGTCCCCCTATATACCACCATACTCACCGTATACACTACCACAGTCCCCCTACACTTGCCAATGTGCAGCAAGGAAAATATATTACATACCCCAGTTTTCTAGATCACAGCAATGACTGCTGCTCCTACAGAGTCTGAGCTGGTGAGAGTTCTATGCTCAAAGGAAGAATCCTTGATATCACAGATTCCTTTATCCAAATGAACGGAAATGGTCACCGTTTGGCACAGGGAAACCAATGAAGCCTTTCTTTGTGGCTACACATTCCACCCAGTCCCATGTCTTGGATGTGCTGCTGCAGAGGGCTCTGAAAATCTGGGATGATGCAAAGGACACGTAAATGATTTGTCTGAATAGACTTAACACCAGAATGGGTCATCTATTACAGTAAACTGGATAAGAAAACCCACTACTTACAGGTAGAGAAGACAGCAATTCACACAGTGCGAGTTTAGAAGTATTGAAAGACTAATTCCAAAACACTTACCCAAGGTGCCACCATGGTATCTGAAATTTACACCATCAGAAAAATCACTACTTTGGGTTAAGGAGGTGTATCTCTAAGTGTGCTCTCCACGGAGCATTAATAGGTGTTATAGTAAGAAAAAAATATACACAAAGACTTATATGTTCATTAATATTCATAAATGTGGGTAAATTTCAGGTTTAAATAAATAGCTGCCTTTATTGTCTAACTTAACCATGCTTGGAGAAACCACATAGTGTTCTGAATCTCCAATAATGCGACATAAATAAGTAGTATTTTCCAAACTTGATTGACCATGGGACATGTTTTTTTTTTTTTTTTTTTACAGTTTATCTTATTAGACTGCTTTTTTTGTCTCAGATTAGAAAATGCAACTTTCCCAGATGACCCCTAATAGCACGCAAATGTCCTAACTAGATGGACAACTTATGAAGCCATATCGTTCATGAATATTTGAGCCTGGATTTTTTCTTCTATCAAAATAATTAGCTGCAGAGAACAGAAACTTGCAGTGACAAGAGATTTACGTCTTGGTGTGACTGAAAAAGAATGGGTGATACCTAGAGGGCGCTGGAAGCAGGGGAGGAGTACTGGTGGGCAGGTAAACTCAGGTGCAGAGCTACCCAGTAAGAACTACTCCAAATCCCAGAGAGAGCAAAGAATGCATTAAGTGGAGTTCAGAGAGCATGAGTGAGAATCACCAAACAGACTAAAATAGAAGTGAACAGGGAAAGCAGTGGGCGGCATTAAAGGCAATTTTGGTTCATGGAAATCTTTTGCCTAAGACTACCCTTACCAGGAAAGAAAAATTTCACTATTTCTTATTTCCAGAGGCAGCCAGCTATTAGAGCTCTCCCTGCCTGTAAGCCCTCCGAATGTAATCCTTTCTGCTTTCATCCATAAATGAGTATAATTACAGTGTGCAAAAGAGAGGAGACCTTCAGGAATACAAAGTTAATGCCTAACATTCAATACACTTCGACTTCTCCAAGGCTCTGAAGTTCAACACCACCCATATTTGAACTCCCCCCTTCTACGGAAAATGGGTTAAGTTACTATTTTAAAACCATTCCTCAAAACCACACAATTTTAGATTCTGTATTTAGAATTTTCTCCTATAACAAGAGTCAAAGATTCACCTCCTAGGGGAAGCACCTATCTTCATTCCCCGTGGGATATTAGTTTCTACTGTAAAGTGAAGTTCTGTTCAAGACTCTGAATTAATATGTTAGCACCATTCTAACTTTAAATTTCTCAAATATTTGAAACGATGAGGGACTCGCTTGAGCCTAAAAGCCACTTTTCTATATTGCCTCTCATTATAACTGAAGATAGTTCAAAAGGCGGTGGTGATGGAGGTTTCATTTGGGAAACGTGCCTAACACGTTAACATCATATTCAACGAACACATGATATCTGTTGGGACTGTTACTTTGAACCGGATCCTTTTCCTGCTGAAGGAAAACTGTGTTCTGACATAGCAAGCATTTATTATTTCTTCCACCTACTTAATGTCATGTTTTCCACCTTAACACTCACAGTCAATGAAATATTTTCATGTGAGCTTTCTACTGCCTGTCAAAAGGTGTCATCTGCCTTTATATGATGTGCTAAGATATTTGTACCTTATCAACTGTTAATTAGCATAACAGCCTGCAACTTTTTTTTTTTTTTTTTTTTAAATTCAGTGCAGTTCTGGGTGCCTCAGCTTAGGTTAAAAGTGCCGGCTGACAGAACTACTCTCCTTTCACACTTACTACAGGTTCTCTGGATGCTGACAGAAACATTTTTTTTTTTATGGTGATAAGTCAGGCTGTCCTGTTATCTAAAAGAGGAAAGAAGACAGGCAAAAAAGTTAGGGAAATGAACATTGCCATAACTTCACCCAGGCCAGCAGCAAAGTAATAGTCCCATCTCTGAGGGGTCTAAGTGATATCTTATTCCCACACGATTTATTTTAAAATATTCAATTCGCTTGATGTTAAAAAAAAAAAGTATGTTGTTTGCTATTACTATAATAAATGATGTGACGAAGAGTAGCTTGTCCTTTTATATAAGTCCCTGATTGATCTCAAATCCTGTCTTTTCCACTTTTATTCCTCTTCGCCTATCTCCCACTGATTAGAATAATCCAATAACGCTGGTTTAGGACCACAAGTCTCTGCAAAACCACAGGCACCGCTCAGGGCTGGTGCACCTTCAAGGTCACGTGTGATCAGTGAAGAGCCAGCCTAGGGTTTCATGCAATCTATGGGCAAGAAACAACTCCAGAACAAGGCAAAGGAGTTCTAGGCAACCTTTGAGGAATTTTACGGCACAGAGGAAATTTTTTATTCTCAGTAGCACTTGGCCGCTTTTGCACAAAGCATGACATAAACGACTGTCTTAGGGCAGGCACACAGAAACCACCAGCATCTCCATTCTGAAAGCTTTGCCAGTGGCATCACTGGAACATGGTTTCCAGAGCACACAATCAAAGGCACATAGAAATGTACCAACATGTTACAAAATAAGACAACCAACATTACTTTCAGGCCATTGATACCAAAATACTGCTCCAATCAAAATAAAGAAACAAGTTCATTAGCATCGTTGCCTTTTTCTTTTTTTTTACACAAAAAGCGAAGCCAGCACTTGCCTCCAGGGTCTTCTCTTCCCCATTCCCACTCCATTCCTGACAAAGTCACAAACTTTCTCATCTCATATCACCATTGGGTCCGAACCTCTGGTTACCAGGTTTCTTTCTGTTGAATGACCTAGATTAGGATGTTCAGTTGGGAGAGCCCAAGCAGTATGAAGATGGAACACCGACCATCTGTGCTCTTCCTCGGGTGCCGTGGCATTAACCGGGTTCCAGTGTGACCTGCAGTGGATCCGAAGTCTCTCCTGGCGCCCCTCCAGCCTCAGGCTCTCCAGAGCTACCCCTGCCCTAATTCTGGCAGGCGAGCTGATGAAGCCAGAATTGCTCTTATCAACTTCTTATTCTCTCTGCACAACTTTCTCACCCTACACCACGCCTATAAAAAGGGAGTCTTTGTGAGAAGGACTGTGTATGCACTCACCAGGAAAAGCTTGGGATCTCTGATTTAAAGAGCAGTGGAGTACATCATTACCCTCATCCCAAATCCCCCAAATACAAAACAGTCCTTCTTGCAAATACCTGTTTTGTGACTCTGTTGCGCCTCCGTACGCTCAGGCTCTGAACGTTATAGAATTTTGAGTGTTAACGTTAAAATAGTCTTCTCAATATGTAACGATTGTGGACATTATTCCTTGGGGAATTATAATTCTTGTAAGACCGAGACCAAGTCAAGCTCATTAATTGGTTATGGAATTTAGCAGACTATGTGTTTAAATCTTCTGTTGAGGGATTTTTAAAGTCACGTCTGCGTTATTTTCCTCGTCTGTGAGAAGTAAGAACCATCATTAGCTAACTTTAGAAAAACAAGGAATATTTGGGCAAAACTGTGTTAAGAAATATGGCATTTGCTGTCACTCTGTGACTCTGATTTTTTAACAGTAATATTTTTCCTACTCTTTGGAATCCTACATCCAGGAGATGGTGATGGTGGGTGTGCCTGAAATACTGGGTGTCTCTAAGGATAGACAGGGAATAATTAGCATAAATTCAGGAGCGTGGCTGCCCTGCGATGGGGGTGAGAGGTAAAGAGACCATAGAAGAGGGTGCAAGGGGCATCTACAGTATCGGTAATGCCGGGTGGTGGGTTCACAGATGTTTATTTTATTACTAGGCTTTTTACCTTCCATAATATTTATTGAATGTATTCTTCTGTGTCAATTAAAACTACCATGTGCCTGATATTCAAATAGCACTGCCTGTTAATGTTTCCACACAACAATGCACCTTATGTTAAAAAAGATAGTTCTTTATTAAAATGACCATACCATCCTCACATCCTATTACCACGTAAACACCAGAATAATGAAATGCTGTATTTTAAGGAACGTTAAGAAAAAGAATGCCAGCTTCTAAAATAGAAGTTTTCCGACTACATCTGTTACTATTAACACATATTCTAACCTTAATCTCGCACACATGCCGTGATTACGGGGTGCTTTCTGACTCACTCTGCTTCTCTCAAGTTAAAACCTTCCTCGGGGACTTCAAACTCTTGGAGTTAAAAGCCCTTTTGAGTTTGCATCTTTCTCAGCAGTCGGTGATGTTTTAAAAAATCCCAGTGAATGTCCTTTGCCTCCCTCCAGAAGGAGAGGGGTGGATACCAGGTTGTTTTTAAGATCTTCTTCTGGCTCTAAACATCTCTGATTCTGTGACAGTCAAGGAGTGTTCGCTTTCTTTTCCAGCTTCTCTGTTCTCAAAGTATCGCTTCCTTCCCCATACAATCGAAGAAAAAGAAGACTGCTTGGAATTAGGAATTACTTTACTCCCTGACTTCTCACTGCTTTACTCTCCAGTGTGACTAACCAGCAGAAGACCCCCTACGCCCTCCCACCCCCTACACTCTCCCCTACAAACACGCACACACACACACGCACACACAGTAAACTCAGAGCCTGGACTCACAGACTCTCCAGCTCACATTTAACACTGCTTCTACTGACCTGCGCCCCATACTCTTTCCCTTGTCTGAATGACAAGAACTAACATTCCTTGATCCCTCTGCTATGCCTTGTGCTAAGAAGCTGACTCGGATTACCGGGTAGTGAGTTCTTAGCCTTTGGGTTTTGGAGTCAGCGAGTCCTAGATTTGAATCTCAGCTTAGCCCTTTATTAGCTATGACACCTTGAGCAAAAAGATGTCACATCTCTGAGCCTCAGTTTCCACATCTGCAAAATGGGGATTATGCAAGTAAAAATCTTACAAATGTTTACAAAGCGCTACTAGAATAGAGACTGGCACACAGATTGTCGATAAATGACAGTTATTTCTACAACTATTATTCGCCTTACTGCCAGCGCTGCTACGCTGACCGTTATTTCTAGGTTTTTGCTCCTTGGCGTCTTGCCCAAGGCTCTGATACTGGATTTTCCTGCCTCCCGCCTGGGTTTTGAATCCCTTCTCCTGACCCTTTGCTTCCTGGGCTTCTGTCTGATGCTCCTTACATGGGTGGTCTCTTAGAGCACTGCACCCTGAGGCCCACCTACCCTCTCATCTGAAGACACACTATTTACTTCATTCTATTTCCTGTTTCTTCTTTTCCCCTTTTTCCAGTTCCACTGAGATCTAATTGACATACAGCACGGGAGACGTTTAAGGTGTACAGCGTAATGATCTGACCTACATGCATCATGAAATGATGATCACAGAAAGTTTAGTGAACACGCATCGTCTCACATAGATACAAAATTTAAAGAAATTTAAAAAATAGTTTTTCCTTGTAAATAACTCTTAGGATTTACTCTCTTGACGATGTTCACATACAACATACAGCAGCGTTAACTACGTTAATCGTGTTGTACATTGCGCCCCTAGTACTTATTTATTTTATAGCTGGAAGTCTGTGCCTCTCGACCCCCTCCATCTAATTCCTCCCCACCTCTGGGGATCCCAAGTCTGATCTCTTTTTCTGAGTTTGTTTGTTCTTGAAGTCTAACTGACCTACACCACTACTTCTCTATACTTCAACCATAATTACCTCTCCTGTCTAGCAAACCTCCCAGTCTTATTCTGAAGACTCCAGGTAAGACACCTTCATATAGGGTATCACTTAATCCACATACAAACCCTATGAAGACACAAGGTCTCTGCCATCTTCAACACATAAACTCTACCTCTGGTCCTAAGACAGCTTCTTCAACTCCCATCTTCTCCCAGTGGGATGGGGCACAAATGAAATCTGCTAATTCACATGGCCTTTCTTAACTGCAAGAGAGGCGGTGAAGTCTAACCTTTTTTATT
The DNA here is from genome assembly GCF_963455315.2 of Globicephala melas. Lineage (NCBI taxonomy): Eukaryota > Metazoa > Chordata > Mammalia > Artiodactyla > Delphinidae > Globicephala > Globicephala melas. The sequence continues at coordinate 5,781,215 of NC_083315.2, read as the reverse complement.
TAAATTTTATTTAGTTAGTTTTTTGTTTATTTATTTTTGGCTGTGTGGGGTCTTTGTTGCTGCACACGGGCTTTCTCTAGTTGCAGCGAGCGGGGGCTACTCTTTGTTATGGTACGTGGGCTTCTCCTTGCGGTGGTTTCTCTTGTTGCAGAGCACGGGCTCTAGGCTCGCAGGCTTCAGTAGTTGTGGAACACGGGCTCAGTAGTTGTGGCTCGCGGGCTCTAGAGCGCAGGCTCAGTAGTTGTGGCGCACGGGCTTAGTTGTTCCTCAGCATGAGGGATCTTCCCAGACCAAGGCTCGAACCCGTGTCCCCTGCATTGGCAGGCGGATTCTTAACCACTGTGCCACCAGGGAAGTCCAGTGAAGTGTAATCTTTAATTGGGTGGCCATAAACCCTGCTAAATTATTAGCATGAAAGAAAAGGAGAACGGATCTTAAGAACAACCAGCAAGCTGCCCAAGGAAGGTAATTGTGTTTTCATTTTATATGAGGACACCGTGGCTCAGGGAAATGAAGAGGTCCCAGGAATTGCAATCAGGTTTATCAGACTCCAGAGCTACCGCTGAAGGTACTGTTTAGTTCTACCTGGTTCCCTGTGTTCACAGAGAATGGAGCTGCCTCCAGCACATTCTGTCTGGAGATTCGTTCCAACAGAAGGCCCTGATTTCCCCCCTTATTCTAGCTAGAAGATGGAAGCAAACTCTTCTCTTCAGTTATTTTAGCCACAACATGATTTTTACATACCCTAGTATATTGTTACTTCTCTTAACAATATTTACTAAGCAATACACAATTTTGCCAAGTACTCATAGGAAAGAGTTCTTTAGCGCAAGGTTGCACAGGCTGTGTTCCTTACATAGCACAAAATATTTAAAACCAGTATTTAAACAAGGTTTCTAGAAAGCAATTTTAACTAACTCTGTGGCAAAAAAACTACAGACACACAAAATTTTAAAAGATCCTGAAATAAAAACACAGAAATTATTCATATTACTTAAAGGGGAAAAAAAATGTCGAGTTATTTGAATTAAACATTCAAGTCATCCTTTTAATGTTTGCTTCAAACCCACATTGTTCTGTTTTTCAACACTGAGAAAACTACCATTTGGCGTTCTTCACAGACACACATGCCTGGACTTAGAGTTAATGAAGAGCTTCCGTGCTGAGGTTTTTTTTTTTTTTTGAGCTGGGGGAGTGGGGTTTAATATCATTCTGTTTCTCTCAAGGCTGTATTTGATATTAGAGATCAATAATCACATTATCCTGTGCTGATAGATGCCTCTAACACAAATAATTCTCTAAAGGATTTGGAAACCATCATGGAAGGCATTTCATATTAGTTATTAATGGCTGGCTAAATGAGGGTGCTTTTCAATTTGCATATGGAATCTCCTCACCCTCTTACCAGGACAAATACTACATTAATCAGGGTGGGCTATCTGCTTAAGAAATAAACCCATCTCAGTGGCTTAAGACATCAAAAGGACACTTTTCACTCACATTTCCTCATAGTTAAGGGTGGTAGGAGGGCTCTGCTTCACATGGCCATTCAGATACAGCCCCCTTCTCGCCTGGGGCTCCACTCTGCAGGTTCCAGAAATTCTCTCCATCCTGCCCATGAGTGGAGAAAGAGTGGAGGATGTTGGGTAGGTGGGAGGTTTTTGAGAGGCCAGTTCTAGAAGGCATACCATATCCTATTGGCTGGCACTCAGTGGCAGGACCACATCTAACTGCAAGGGAGCTTGGGAAATGTAGTGTAGTGACGTGTCCAGCAGGTAGAGGATTAGAAGGAAATGGGTTTAGGGAGCACCTAACCACCAAACATCACTGAGTCTCTGTCACAAATACCGAAAGAAATTGCTAGGCCAGGAAAAAGAAAAAAACCCAACCTCCCTCCCACCAAAAAAAAAAAAAAAAAACCTAAAGAAACCCCCAGGCAGTTCACTTTAAAAGTTTTATTTTTTTAATTAATGATGATACAATTAAAAATGATGACCTTTTATTTATATTAGCAAAGCTAGTGAGAGTAACAGGTGTTCTAAATTCAAGTCAACGTTTAGAAGCTATTTACAAAAGCAGCTGTCTGAAATCAAGTCTTTTTCTGTTGTGGTAAGATATTCACAACATAAAATTTACCATTTTAACCATTTTTAAGTGTACGGTTCAGCGGCATTAAGTACGCTCACATTGTTGAGCAACTATTACCACTATCCATCGCCACAATTTTTACATCTTCCCAGGTTGAAACTCCGTTCCCATCGAACACTGACTCCCCATTCCCCTTTCCTCAGCCCCTGGTAACCACTATTCTACTTCCTGTCTCTATGAATTACACTAGTCTAGGCGCCTCGTATAAGTGAAATCATACAATATTTGTCCTTTTCTGTCCAGCTTACTTCACTTAGCATAATGTCTTCAGGTTCATCCAAGTTGTAGCACTGTCAGAATTTCATTCCTTTTCAAGGCTGAATGATCTTCTATTGTACGTATAGACCATATTTTGTTTATCCACTCATCAGTGAACATGTGGATTGTTTCCACCTTTTGGCTATTGTGAATAAGGCTGCTATGAACACAGGTGTACAAATATCTGTTCGGTTTTTTGCTTTCACTTCTTCTGGATCTATACCCAGAAGTGGGTTTGCTGGATCATTTGCTAACACTATCTTTTGAGGACCTGATCTACTGTTTTCCACAGGGGCTGTAAAGTCATAATAGTTTTTGGAGACAAATTTGTGATTGGCTTCTACAAATGGTTGTAATGACTCCTTTGTAAAGGTATGGTCCCTATTAAAAAGTTCCCTGGATTGGGGGGGGGGTTACGTGTTTTCAATTTAGCTCTTTAAGAACTAGAATATTTTAATTTCACTTTTCCTTTTGCCACTAAGTAATAAAATACATTGAATAGTTAGTTGTATTCTCTGGGAGGTATAAAGAATAGGAAGTTGATGCAAAAATGTGTGATGAAAGCTCTGTCCCATCTCTAACGTGACACTGGTATCTAACAGATGTCCCAGAAATGATGGGACTAGTTTATCACACCATGACTAAAAATTAATCTGAGAAAATCTCTGTAGCACTGTAAACTTTAACTTCCAATTAACAGTTAAAACCTGACAGCAACACCATTTAAGACTTGATATCATCAGCTGTGTTCTTCCCCTGCTGCCCCTCGGACAAGCATCTGGATAACTTTATATTTTGTCTTCTCCAGATTTTTTTCTATAGTTCATTTCTGCATAAGTATTTAAAAAATTAACTAGGGTGATGAAAACCTGAGTGCCTTCCGGGAGTTTAACCCAAACAGCAAGGGGTACTGGATGTTTGGGTTTGATTTTATTCTCTCTGCCAATTTAGTGTTTCTGAGTACAGGTACTGTCAAAATTCAAAGATACTATGAAAATGAAAAGCAGGTACTGTGGAAATGAGAGTGCATTTGAACTAAACCCTTAACAGGGAGATTGATTTGGAAACCTTTGGTTCCTTAGTAATATGATTTTTAACTCAACTATTTCATCACAGAGAGATGATGGTACGGTAATATTCTAGGTTTCAAAAAATATCTGCAAGTTAAGCTCTTCCAGGAAGAAAGGCTGGAAAATGACACTGGGTACAAGGTTTGTTGGCAGATTATTATATTTGACGGCAGGACATCATAAAAGATGTCTTTTACCTCTTCGTGTCTGCCTGTCATCAGGGCTAGTAGATTTCGGGGCCAGTTCTGAAGCATGTTTATTTTAATTATTTTTATTTATTTTTTTAAGTTTTTGGCCTCACTGCCCAGCATGTGGGAATCTCAGTTCCCCGACCAGGGATCGAACCTGTGCCCCCTGCATTGGAAGTGCAGAGTCTTAACCACTGGACCGCCAGGGAAGTCCCTATTTTAATTATTTTTAAATAGGATAGCATTTGGTGCTTAACCAACAGGAGTGCTTACATCACGTATGATGTGAAATGGAATTATAGTCTATACTCAAATGCCATACACTATCAAGGTTTTTCAATGTTGTACCTTGAATTTGCATGGATTTCTCTCCCTGTGTTTGAACACACGTATTCACAATAGTTTGATAAAGTTCCTGAAATAAAACTCCTACCTATTAATTTGACGTTTCCTTGAAGCTACTTCTTTCGAAGAGAAATAAAATCTAGAGTAGCTTCTCTTTGACACTATCTTTTTAAGGTGTAAAGCCCTAGAAAGAAGAGGCTGCGTGTGAAATCCATCACAAATCTTGCACAATGGGTGTAATGTGGACAGTGGAGAATTTAGTAACTTCCATAAAGGAAAACTGAAGTCTTTTTTTTTTTTTTGCGGTACGCGGGCCTCTCACTGTTGTGGCCCCTCCCATTGCGGAGCACAGGCTCCAGACACGCAGGCTCAGCGGCCATGGCTCACGGGCCCAGCTGCTCCACAGCATGTGGGATCTTCCCGGACCGGGGCACGAACCCATGTCCCCTGCATCGGCAGGCGGACTCTCAACCACTGCACCACCAGGAAAGCCCAGAAGTCATTTTTTAACATGAATCTTGTGTATAATTTCATGTCTGGCAGCATGGACTAGTAAAATACATAACATTGTAAATAACGGACTTTTAGGCCTCACCTTAACAACCACTGTCAGGTACACATTTATATGGCTTCAGGGTTGCCGTACAGGCAATCAAAGTGGCAGGCAGCCCTGAAATCACTTTAGAAGCTTCCCTTGACCCATCCATTCATTATACAATCTCCGTATGAGCCCCAGCCACTCTTAGGAATATTCAACTGTCCCAATACTCATGCCCCTGGAGTTCTTAACCTGTACACTTATTCTTGTCTCTCCCACTCCTGGGTGCTATTTTTATCTCCTTCCCTGTTCTTAGGATTAAAGCAGCCACCATCTTTAAGGACCACTGCTTTCCCAGTATTTTCTCCCTGCCTATCCCTTACCGACCAACTTCTCATACTTTTACCCTCCTTGTAAAACAAAAACAACCCCCCCCCCCCGTTATTTCCTTTTCTCCTCTTTTTCTCACTTAAATATATTAATGTATTTCCTGGCATCCTATGGAAGTTCCCTGCTCTCTGCTAGGAGGGCAGGTGCTATGACATCACCAAACTGGGTTCTAGCCCCGGCCTTGCACAAGGCACTTCTCTGTTTTCTTATCTGTAATCAGAGGAGAAATTGATCCTAACACATATAGATTGTTCTAAACATTAAGATAACAGAGGCAGGTATCTAGAGCAGCAGAGGAGGCCTCAGGAAACATCTTCTATTATTTTTATTACTCTTCTTAAATGACTTCCTTTCAAATGACACCTGGAGGTTCTTCCCATCTGACTACTCAACTTTGTTCTCAGAATTCAGGATAACATTAATTCAATACACTTAAACACTTAAATTCTGTCCTGCGGCAACGGCTCCTAGCACCGTGTTTCCTAGGCTGACTCACGGGTATTCAAATAGGCTATTTGTCACGTGAATTGCTGGGGCCTGTGCTTATAGTATAGACTCTAATTTTAAAGATGAGAAGCCTCAGGCCCAAGAGTATGAAACAATGAGGCACTAAACTGACGCCAAATATTGTGAATTTACTAAGTGCCACCTAACTGTACACCTTAATACGTATAAAATGGTAAATGTTACGCGTATTTTACCACAATTAAAAAAAAATCATCTGGGAGGGAAAAAAAAAAGGCATAAACCGAGAGTTGCCTGTATTCAGGATGGTGACCCAAATCCTGTTCGTGCCACCGAATTGCCTGCGCACGCCCTCTGACTTGTTATCCCCGAAGGAAACTAAAATAGCTGCTAAAGCCTCCACGTTGCAGGCTTTTCCACGGAGAACTGAGATCTGGGGAAAAGGCAGCGGCTTCCGTCCTCCCTGGGGGTATCCAGCCCCTAGTCCTTTTGACTCAGCCGCACTCGAAAGAGAAGAGAAACCTCTCCTGGCAGGATATTTGGCGGCTACCTACAACAGACCTGCGCCCAGGGAGTGGGTTCTCAGCCCAGCCGCTGAGCGGATCCTGAGGCTACACGCCTTCTGCCCGCTCAAGTGTAGGGCCAGGCTGCCGGAGCCTGGAGCTCAGACAGCCCGGAGGCGGGCGGGGCGGGGCGGGGCAGGGGCAGGGGAAGGGGCCCGATGGGCGTGGCCTAGGGCCGAAGGCGGAGCCTGGCAGGAACCTTCTGGGCGTGGCCGAATCTAGAGGGATCCGACTGGCGCCTGGCTAGCGCGGCCTAAGGAAGGGGTGGGGCGTGGCCGGGGCCCGTGGGATGTGGCCCTGGGGCCCTAGGGCGCGGAGAACACTAGACCGAAAGGTGAAGTGGGCGGAGACTGGGGAGATGTCAAAGGCCCAGTTCCTGCGGAGGGTCCCCGGGGAGAAGGCGGCGCGCAACGAGTGGAGGGGAGGAGCCCGGGAGCCGGAGCGGGCGCGGGAGCTGTGGGCCCGGTAGGAAGAATGGGGTCGCTGCCGAGCTGGGCGCGTTAACTCCTGCAGGGACCCCGGCGGAGGTCCGCCCTGGGAAGGAGTCTTAAAGCAGTCCCTAAGGCTTTGGCTTGTTGCTGCCTTTCTCCTGGCGCTCGGGGGGAGTTGCAAAGACGGGGATCGTGGGGCTGCGAGGCCTGGGAGGTTGGCCTGGGCTTGCAGCTGGCTGGTTGCCCAGAGGTCTAAGTCCTGCAAAGGCTGACTTGAAGCCCGAGGCTCAGAGTCCGGCGCGGGGCGAGGCCCGAGGGCCCCGCGTGGCTCGAGCTCAGGGTTGCTCGACAGAAATGCTCCGGGGTCGTCGTTGGGCCGCTGTGCTGGGATGACGGGTCGGGGGTGGCACCTACTCCACGCTTGTTCTCCTCTAATAAGCTTTGAAATCATACCTCTAAGCCTTGGGCCTCAGCTTTCGCCTTGATTTTACCGTCATGGTCCTTCTATCGTAAAGATTCCAAATACACTTGGGTGCGGATATGATCATGGTATTTACAGCCACGATGTGACATTTGTGAAGACACCTCAGGTGCAGTGACACCTGGGGCGGGGGCTGCGTTTAGAGAACTAACTCCTTGGTTGGACATACGAGTTTATTCGTCTTTAAATCACCTCTCCAGTGGAGGAAACTGGAGATAGGAAGCATTGACTCCTATCCTAAAGGATCGTCACATTCACTGTCATACAGAATGAACGTCAGTAAGAAAAGAGCCCTAAGACTTAGGACTTGGCCGGTTACATTTTATTTTACATGGGCAGTAGGAGTGTACAGCCATTATCCTGAAGGTCTGATGTAATTCCAGAAATAACCAACCCCCTCTCAAAAAGAAACAGTGCACAGGGCAAAGAGAAAGCGATCAACTTGCTGACTGCTGATAATAAGATAGCAACTTAATTTTAAAGAGGATAATTTGAACAAAGAACTCAGAGTGCTACTTTGTGAAATTCTGTATTCATTCGTGGAGACTAGATGTTGCTTTATTGTTATAAAAGTGACTAAAATGTATGCAATGTAGATTTCTGGAATAGAATAGCAAAATACGTTTTATTTCCATTCCTTGATCTTAGAATCATAATAGAAAGCCCCAAGCCTATATTTTTTGACAGTTAGTAAAAGCTAATCGCCAGGGGTCTTCTCTGAGCTCTGTACATGATAATACTAACTTAAGACAGTTTGCAGTGTGCATAGTTAAATTTTGACCCAGACAGGAGCAAAGAGCAACAGGTCATTTAGAGTCTTGAAAGGTCTGTGCCAGTGTACTTGCTGCCTTCTCAGCCGGGGGCTTGGCCCTGAGATCCCTGGGATTATAGTAGGTAGAGGACCCCTATGTAAGGCTTGCAGAGGTTGCTCTCAGAATTAAGCCTGAAGACAAAATAATGAACTACAGAGAATGGGAGGAGCTACTGAAAATAGAATGGAAAATATCCATTCTTGCTTCCATATGCTTTAAAGTGTTACTATCTGAGGAATCTTTCATCCTTCTCAAACATCTTAAATACCCCAGTGAACCATACAGTAACATTGCTGAGAAGCCCTTAAGCTGTGTTCTGCTCTATGAACTTCATTGTTAATAGGAAAACCTGAGATGGTTGTTGAATATGTTTTTCACATGCCAAACATGACCTCGTTCTTCTGTACTCAGTGGTTCATGTTTTTCTAAAAAAAAGTTTCATTTTAAAAAGCCTTCTCATTCATAGACGTCTCTCCCTCACTTAAATAAAAAAAGGAAGAAGAAAAATAAAATATCTGCTCCCACCTAGTCACCTGGCTCCCACCTCTGTCCCCTTCCAATGAGGCATGGCCATGTGACTTTCTCTGGTCAATGAAATTTAAGTGGAGTGCCCTGTGTCACTTCCAGGTGGAAGCTTTAAAAGCCAATGAGAGGTGCACCCCACTCTCTTTCCCTCTGCCAGGGTGACCACCAATTTTCTAGGTAGTGGTGTTCTGTTGGCCTGGGTCATGGAATGAAGACGATCAGAAGAGCCCCCATCACTCTGTGTTAGACACATAGTGTAAGCCAGAAATCAGCCTCTGTTGTGTTTGGACCCCAGGATTTGGGGACTTGTTTGTTAAAGCAACATAACCTAGCCTATCCTGACTAAGACACTCAGGGTCTGAGCCACGCGTCTCCAAGAATTACTGGTCTCCTTGGGAGCCTAAAAGAGGGAGGATGCTATAAGAAGTGTGCTGTTGTGACCACTGTCCCTCTTACTGTGTGGACTTGTTTCCAGAATGCTCTGGAACATCGTGATTTTAATCAAATGTGGAAAAAATGGCATTTAGATGTTTAATTCTATTCTGTAAGGGCAGCCAGTATTAAAGTGTAAAGTACATAAAGTTTCAATGTCCATAAGGGATAGGAATTAAGGTTCTCATTTTCATTTTGAAAAACATTATCTATCTGTCTGTCTGTCTGCCTGTCTACCTATATTTAAAATTTTCCAACTTCCCTGGTGGTGCAGTGGTTAAGAATCTGCCTGCCAATGCAGGGGACACGGGCTCGAGCCCTGGTCCCAGAAGATCCCACATGCCGCGGAGCAACTAAGCTTGTGCGCCACAACTACTGAGCCTGCGCTCTAGAGCCCGTGAGCCACCAATACTGAGCCCATGTGCCACAACTACTGAAGCCCGCATGCCTAGAGCCTGTGCTCTGCAACAAGAGAAGCCACCGTGATGAGAAGCCCGTGCACCGCATCGAAGAGTAGCCCCTGCTCGTCGCAACTAGAGAAAGCCTGCGCGCAGCAATGAAGACCCAATGCAGCCAAAAATAAATAAAATTTAAAAAATAAAACAAAATTTTTAGCATCCTTCCAAGTTTTCCAATATAAAGGAATGTTTATGGATTCATTGTTAAGACACACAATTCTTTCCAGATGTAGTTATATCGGTGGATGCATTTCAGAAATTACTTTGTCATAAAGGGACACTTGAAATGAATCATCCAAACTTACCATTGACTAATATCTAATTTTTTTTGAAAGCAGCTTCGAAGGGTAATTTAAGTATGATTTCTTGGCTTCCTTATTTTGGATCTAAGAGGATCAGACCTAGGTTTTGCTCCACATCCTGGAAGCAGTGTGTTCCCTCTTTTCCTCTGACTTAAACAAAAGTGAAGCAGGAGCATTTAGCTCAGGGCAGAGCCATGCTGCATTCTTAGGGTTGTTGGCTATAAATCCACTCTCCCTAGAGGTTAACAATCAAAGTTCTCCCCCTCTCACTCAGACGAGTGATATGATGATGATAAATTGCTTGGACATGACTGCCCCGAGCTCTGGTGTGATGAATTATGTTGTTCAGGGCACGACCAAAGATTCTCCATTGTCTGTCGACAACATTGAATGTTGGCAGTTTTCATAAGTAGCTTTCTGCCAATTTTGGTCTCTGCTTTGCATATGAAATTCTCTGTTTTCACAGGTCATGGTTCTTAATTCTTAATCATCTCTGTCTTCCCCTGAATTCACTTAGCTCATCAACCTTTTGTTTTTTCCTGTTCCTCCTCACGAAAAGGCTGAGCTGTTCTCACAGTTGCGTTCAGTAAACATTGAGTCTTTCTTCACGGAAACTGTTAAAATAATAATTATTAGTCCTTTCCACTAAATCCAGAGTAATAACAGCTTATCTTGCAATGGCTTAATTGGGTAATTATTTAGTGTTTGAAAGCACTTTGAAAAGACTATTGGTAAATATTATGAATTTAATGCTCTGTTGTATAATTGAAAGTCCACTGCAACCACAAAATCCTTAGTATTATTGTGTACCAACAAAGGTGTGTTTCTTAATATTGCTTACTATTTTCAAAACTGTATATGTATTGATTTTTGAAATATTTAAAGTATTTTCATACACTCTCAAAGTTATCAGGTTTATACTGTCACATTTCTAGGTCTTATGTCCTACATTCCTTATGTCTCTGAAAGGTTAGATGTCATTAGTCTTGGACTCTAAAAGTTTGGAGGAAATATAAAGTGGATTCCCCAGTTCAGGGGTATTTCACATCATACAGCTGCCACATCTGTTGTGTGTGGTATCTGCTTACCTTTTCAGCAAGCTTTCCTATTAAGCCCTGACAAATCACTGCAATAATCATTTATTTACTCAGAGTCCATACACTGAGCTGTCACCTCATTGGCATCAACATTTGTCAAAAAGGATTAGATTATATTGCATATGCCCAGCCAGACCCTTCGACAGATTTTCTACTCGCTTTATAGACCCAGAGCCCCCTGGTTTAATTAAAGGTCACTTCCGTGGCTTGGACTACACAACCTCTATTACTGACTGTATTAGTTTGCTAGGGCCGCATAACGAAATATCACAGGCTGGGTGACTTAAACACCAGAAATTGATTTTTTTCATCATTCTGGAGGCTAGAAGTCCAAGATCAAGGTGTTGGTAGATTTTGTTTCTTTTGAAGCCTCTCTTTTTGGCTTGCTGATGACCTCCTTCTCCCTGCATCCTCATGTGGTCTTCTCTCTGTGTCCTAATCTTTTCTTATAACTACACAAAATAGTCATGTTAGATTCGGACCTGCCCTAACAAACCCATTTTAATATAATTACCTCTTTAAAGACCCTATCTCCAAATACTGTCACATTCTGAGATACTGAGGGTTAGGACATCAACATAAGAATGTTTGAAGGGGGTACAATTCAGCCCATCATACTAGCCTACAATAATAATGGCCTCTAGAAACTATCATTTTGGGAGAGTTTTTTTTTTTAATCAAATTTGAGCAATCAAGTGATAACTACAAATCTTCTGGAAGGTCTACTCAGTTCAGGAACTTCTTAACATTACTTGGAGGCGAGTTTTATGCTTATGACTTAAAAGATTGAACTAACTAGATTAAAATCAAAGCAACATTATTAAATGAATTCTATTGGGTTGGCCAAAAAGTTCATTCGGGTTTGGCCGAAAGATGTCATTGACAAGCCCGAACGAACTTTTTGGCCAACCCAAATATAAGGTTTATTAGGCTGTTAACCATAAAATGCACGTAAGCGAGTTTACCTTGCTGTCTGAACTATAATCATCCAAATATTTATGATGACAACTCACAAATGTTTCTTACCTAAAATCAAAAAAGTGCCATGACTAGTCTGCATACTTATGCCATCAAAAAGGGCAACAGGATATAAAATACACTCTGGTCCTATCGCACATCTTCTCCCGAGAGGGTGATATCTTGTGCTCCTGCTGTTCGACGTGTTCTGAATTCCTGCCTCAATATTATCAACTGAAAATGTCTATGAAAGCCAAAGAGTCTCTGAAGGAAGATGATGAGCCCAAGAGGAAGCTAGATAAGCTCTTAAATTTGCAGAAATATTGGGAACGTGAAAGCCTCAAAGACCTCAGTGTGACCTGCCCGTATCTACCATGCAGACTAGAATTGATTCTGGAAAACTTTACAATATTCAGCTTTGGAATAGAATCGTAGTCTTTTTTTTTTTTAACATCTTTATTGGAATATAGTTGCTTTACAATGATGTGTTATAGTTTCTGCTGTATAACAAAGTGAATCAGCTATATGTATACATATATCCCCATATCCCCTCCCTCTTGAGTCTCCGTCCCCATCTCCCTATCGCACCCCTCTAGGGGGTCACAAATCACTGAGCTGATCTCCCTGTGCTGTGCAGCTGCTTCCCATATCCACCTCAATACAAATAACTTAATTTTGTTTCTTTTTATGGCTGAGTAATATTCCATTGTATATATGTGCCACATCTTCTTTATCCATTCATCTGTAGATGGACACTTAGGTTTCTTCCATGTCCTGGCTATTGTAAATAGTGCTGCAATGAACACTGGGGTACATGACTTTTTTTTTTTTAATATCTTTATTGGAGTATAATTGCTCTATAATGGTGTGTTAGTTTCTGCTTTATAACAAAGTGAATCAGCTATACATATAAATATGTCCCCATATCTCCTCCCTCTTGCGTCTCCCTCCCACCCTCCCTATCCCACCCCTCTAGGTGGTCAAAAAGCACCAAGCAGATCTCCCTGTGCTATGCAGCTGCTTCCCACCAACTATCTATTTTACATTTGGTAGTGTATATATGTCCATACCACTCTCTCTCACTTCATCTCAGCTTACCCTTCCTCCCACCATGTACTCATGTCCATTCTCTACGTCTGCGTCTTTATTCCTGTCCTGCCCCTAGGTTCTTCAGAACCTTTTTTTTTTTTTTTTTAGATTCCATATACATGTGTTAGCATACGGTATTTGTTTTTCTCTTTCTGACTTACTTCACTCTGTATGACAGTCTCTAGGTCCATCCACCTCACTACAAATAACTCAGTTTTGTTTCTTTTTATGGCTGAGTAATATTCCATTGTATATATGTGCCACATCTTCTTTATCCATTCATCTGTCGATGGACACTTAGGTTGCTTCCATGTCCTGGCTATTGTAAATAGAGCTGCAATGAACATTGTGGTGCATGACTCTTTTTGAATTATGGTTTCCTCAGGGTATATGCCCAGTAGTGGGACTGCTGGGTCATATGGTAGTTCTATTTTTAGTTTTTTAAGGAACCTCCATACTGTTCTCCATAGTGGCTGTATCAATTTCCATTCCCACCAACCGTGCAAGAGGGTTCCCTTTTCTCCACACCCTCTCCAGCATTTGTTGTTTGTAGATTTTTTGATGATGGCCATTCTGACTGGTGTGAGGTGATACCTCATTATAGTTTTGATTTGCATTTCTCTAATAAATAGTGATGTTGAGCATCCTTTCATGTGTTTGTTGGCCATCTGTATATCTTCTTTGAAGAAATGTCTATTTAGGTCTTCTGCCCACTTTTGGATTGGGTTGTTTGTTTTTTTGATATTGAGCTGCACGAGCTGCTTGTAGATTAATCCGTTGTCAGTTGCTTCATTTGCAAATATTTTCTCCCATTCTGAGGGTTGTTTTTTCATCTTGTTTACAGTTTCCTTTGCTGTGCAAAAGTTTTTCAGTTTCATTCGGTCCCATTTGTTTATTTTTGTTTTTATTTTATTTTCTCTAGGAGGTGGGTCAAAAAGGATCTTGCTGTGATTTATGTCATAGAGTGTTCTGCCTATGTTTTCCTCTAAGAGTTTGATAGTGTCTGGCTTTACATTTAGGTCTTTAATCCATTTTGAGTTTATTTTTGTGTATGGCATTAAGGAGTGTTCTAATTTCATTCTTCTACATGTAGCTGTCCAGTTTTCCTAGCACCACTTATTAAAGAGGCTGTCTTTTCTCCATTGTATATTCTTGCCTCCTTTATCAAAGATAAGGTGACCATATGTGCATGGGTTTATCTCTGGGCTTTCTATCCTCTTCCATTGATCTATATTCCTATTTTTGTGCCAGTACATACTGTCTTGATTACTGTAGCTTTGAAGTACAGTCTGAAGTAGCCTTTTTTAAAAATTATTTTTTAAAATGTCTTTTTCAGTAAACTGAGAGCCAGAAATCCTTAGAGGATTGTTACGTGGGTTTATAAGAGTATGTTCATAATATATGGGATAATTGGCTGATGGCTTGGAATGAGCTGCGAAATATTTTTCCCTTCAAAAACTGTTTTTAGTTGGAATTATTGTGGAAGCTGGGTGATGGATACATAGGGGTTCAGTATACTACTCTCGACATTTGTGAACATTTTTAAAATGTCCATATTAAAAAATTTAAATAAAAGAATTGATTTTTACAAAAAGAACTGAATTATATATACAATTAGACAAATATAATTATGTAATATAATTATATAAATATATATAAAATTCATTTCTTCTTTATATATATAATTATATATATACTTCTGTGATGCAAAATTTGATACCATCAAATTTTCAGGGACAGGTTAAATGTGAATAGTAAGCAAATAAATTTGCATGCATATGTAAGAGAATTCACATGTAAGTAGGATGTGGTTTTTCACTCCCAGTCACTCCACAGAAAAGTATTGTTGAAACCTTTCTCTGGGAAAGGCTACAAGGGTGTCTTTGCTATTTTTAACCTAGGTTATTTGACATGATTTTATTTATTGCTCCCTGGTCTACGGCACATCTTATCATTTCATGAGTCAGTGCTCTTCTGCGAGTTATAGAGTTTCCCAGGCTGAGGTTTCTCCAAGTTCAGTCTTTATTTATTTATTTAATTTATTTATTTTTGGACGCTTTGGGTCTTCACTGTTGCACGTGGGCTTTCTCTAGTTGTGGCGAGCAGGGGCTACTCTTCATTGCAGTGCGTGGGCTTCTCATTGCGGTGGCTTCTCTTGTTGTGGCTCACGGGCTCTAGAGCACAGGCTCAGTAGTTGTGGCGTACGGGCTTAGTTGCTTCATGGCATGTAGCATCTTCCTGGACCGGGGCTCGAACCCATGTTCCCTGCATCGGCAGGTGGATTCTTAACCACTGTGCCACCAGGGAAGTCCCCAGTCTTTAACTTTAGAGACTTTCCATTTGTCACTGCACAAATCCATTTAACGCAGGAATTCCAGAAGAGACCACTGGCTTCCAAAGCAAATCTAAGGCCTTACATTGATTCCCCTCTGCTTCTGTTGCTTTGAACTTGCCCCCTTATCATCCAGAAAAGAACAAATTCCAAGGGTTCCTGTTTCTCCTGTGGAACTAAATATTTCGGAGCAGCTGAGTGCATAAGTAGCAAAGATTCTGCTGTTTTAAATAAGACTGAGACCTTGACCTTACAGCCATATTTGACCTGTTAGGCGTCCAGGGAGAGAGAAGGTTCCGGCAAATCCAGTTGCAGTGCTCCTTTTTGACTTTCTTCATTCCTCCCAGGCACTGTCTTTTCACTTTTTTGTCTATCAGGATATTTCAGTAGATAAATTAAAATATTTCAGGCTAAGAGATGCAAGTTTAAAATGGTCTCTGTGAAGATTCCATATAGTTCTATATATTCTTGTCCATTGAATGTCATTTGGTTGTTAGATTTAAGATATGTAAAAGAATATATATAGTTTCTAGCATTAGGGATACTTCATGGGCCTTTGCTATTACTTATTCTTGCTACAGTGAGGTCAAAAACCATTAGTTTTGAAATTCCTTTGCTTTCTAATAGACCAAGTCAGAATTGCAAAAGATTTTTTTTTAATGTGGAGTTTTCAAAATGCATTATGTAGGGATACTGTGTTTTTTTGTGAACCTGTTTCTACTTATGTTTATTTTTGTGTTAGTAATACCTTGGCTAAAATAAGTTTTCATTAGTTATTCCTATATAATGTGGTGACTTTACAACATTGGCACTAAAGGAGAGTTCATTATATTTTGTTTCTCTAAAAAGAATGATGTATTAAACTTTAGAGTTTTACTCTATAAAAATTTGAAAGCTTACTAAGTAGTTGTACTATGTCTGACCACACTGTCTCAATCCCTATTCTTTTACACCATATAATATCATATTTATATTTTTAAACCAACATCCTTTAAAATAATGTCAACAATTATAGGGTCAGTAAAAAGGTCTGAGAGTTAAAATTGGATAATAGCTTTCTTTGCCTAATTAGAAGTCAAGATTATATTTCTGATGAGTTGGGGGATGTTATCCCCAGAACAGGAGTTAGTTCCTTAATAGGCCAGAAAAAATAAATTGTTACAAGACATTGCAGAGATGTTAAATGCCTTTTAGTTTTCATAAACTCAATGTAATATTCATCAGAGTGGATGAATAAATTTATCATTCATTAGTATTCCTCAAATTTGTCAAATTTGATTCATTCTCGTATCACCTTTAAGGGTGTTTGCTATGCCTATGTACTACCTTCACTACTAATTGCTTAATATATTTTTTTAAACCAACTCACTGTTTTCCTTCAGCCTCGTCCTAAGCAAAAATATCCATGAAATCACAGGCTTGCAACGTTTACTACTTTTTTTCTAAGACACATTAAAATAAATAGTTGTTTAAAACTTTTTAAATGCCCATATATCACCTAAAATCAGTGTGAACACCAGTGGACTATATATCACACCTTCTGAAAACACTGACACAAAAAAAACCAGATCGACTTTTTCTACTTACCTCACTGACCACTAAAAAATAAAATAGTTCTTGGTTGTAAAGCTAGCACAGACTCATTTTCAGAATAGTTTCTGTACTTGTACTGTGATGATTAGAAACTGTGAAAACACTAGAAAATGTATATACATATGTATGTATGTGTATCTAAGTACACATATACACAGGTAATGTGTCATTTCAGCTTTTATTTAGGAAAGAGGCAAAAGTTTTCAGTTGCTTAGACAATCAGCATCATGTATTTGAGGGCTAATCACCACCATTATTTTATACTAGTGCCTCCACTTTGCTTTTAGTCATAAGCAGTATAAAGGTGATCACAGAAAAGTAATAATCCGGGTAGTGAAATATTTTTCATTCATCTGCTAGTAATAATTTGAAGTTAATAGTAAACACTGTAAGGGACTTCCCTGCTGGTCTAGTGGTTAAGACTCCACGCTCCCAATGCAGGAGGCCGGGGTTCGATCCCTGGTCAGGGAGCTAGATCCCACATGCACGCCGCAACTAGGAGTCTGCCTGCCGCAACAAAAGATCCTGCGTGCTGCAACTAAGACGCGGCTGCAGCCAAATAAATAAATATTTTAAAAAGATAGTAAATACTGTAATGTGGTTTGTTAAGGATGGTTTGCCTTGATGGGAGATCAGAATAGAATTAGAAAGGTATCAATAGTTTTTACATTCCTTGTATAGCAATGTTGTGCCTGATTTTCTACTACGCGTATATCCCCATTTGTTTAATGTCTAAACTCCTGGGAGTGGCTGCAAAACCAGTTTAGAGGTCATTTGACGCCTCTTCCCATAGAATCAGAGAAGTTGTATCTGGAAAGAACGTTACAAATCACCTTGCTTGTTAATTCCTTTGTTTTATTAATGAGAAAACAGGCCCACAGACTAAGTGATTTACCCAAAGACACACTCTGAGCATATCAACTTTTTTTTTTTTTTGGGTAACGTTTAAGTAGTTGGTAAACTTGTAGCTTTTCCTCCTTTTGGGGAAATAGTGATATTTTCATAAAGTAGGATGTTGTCCCATCTGTGTGCATTCTTCCATTTTTAAAACAGTAACTTAACATTAATTTTTGGCGGCACTTAAGGTATTTTATAGCTTCTAGCTTTTTTTTTTGGTACGCGGGCCTCTCACTGTTGTGGCCTCTCCCGTTGCGGAGCACAGGCTCCGGACGCGCAGGCTCAGCGGCCATGGCTCACGAGCCCAGCCGCTCCGCGGCATGTGGGATCTTCCCAGTCCGGGGCACGAACCTGCATCCCCTGCATCCGCAGGCGGACTCTCAACCACTCAAAAAGCTAGGAAGCCCTAGCTTTTTTTTAAATTGAAGTCTAGCTGATTTACAACGTCGTGTTAATTTCTGCTGTACAGCAAAGTGACTCAGTTATACAGATAGATACATTCTTTTTCATATCCTTTTCCATGATGGTGTATCCCAGGATATTGAATACAATTCCCTGTGCTCTACAGTAGGACCTTGTTGTTCATCCATCCTATAGATACTAGTTTGCATCTGCTCATCCCACACTCCCAGTCCATCACCCCGCTGCACCCCCTCCCCCTTGGCAACCACAAGTCCGTTCTCTATGTCTGTGAGTGTGTTTCTGCTTCGTAGAAATGTTCATTTTTGTCATATTTTAGATTCCACATATAAGTGATATATAGCTTCTAACTTTTGTTTCTATCAAATGAAAGATTAACCTATTGCATATTATCAGGAACGATATCTGTTGCCTTCAGTACATTGGAACAAGAGAGGGAAACTGATATATTTTTAAGCAGCGTCAAGGTCTATTTTCCGTAGTAAATAAAACTTCTGTTCTTACAGTTAGTGCTCTTGGATTCAAACCTCCCTGAGTTCTTGATTTTTAATCTATGTTTAATAACAACAAAATAATAGAAAACTCATCATCAGATGTAATAAAAGTAAGTTTTGATATGAATTCATAATGAAAAATGTATGAAGTGAGTTACTGTGAAGAATAGGGCTAAGAAGTGGAAGTTTAATTTCATGTGACGCCCAAGCAAGAACTCGCGTTAGAGTAGGGTAGCAAGGGCCATAGCATTTACTTATGAAATTAAAAATCACTTCTAAAGGAGGAACAGCTAATTTTGTTTATGTAATAAGTTTCTGTCGCTCCACAGCTTGTCGGCAAAAGCATCTTTGAGCACTTAGAAAGCACATCTGTATCCGCGCTGTGTTCCAATTAAAAAAGTGTTATTAGTTCTTTTTGGAAACTGAGCCACGGCGTAGTTCTGAGATCTCCCAGGCACACATAATTCGAGAAAGGGAAAATTAGTGACCATTACCCGCTGAATGCCGTGATTTGCCATCACCAAGAAGGCAGGCAAGTCTTAATAACACAAGAGACATTTGCCAGTTGGTAATTCCTCTGCCGTGAATGCTACCGGAGAGTCCATATTCCAGATCTGCTCCCTGTGGCTTCAGACCTACAGCAGCTCTGAAGCCTGTGCCTTCTCTCCAGTCACGTTGACTTCTCATCCATAAACGTTTCTAGAACGCCCGCCATGGGTCAGTCACGATGCTAAATGCTGGCTGTGACGCGGTTCTCACTTAACACTGAGCAGACAGGAGGCTTCCTTGAGAGTTAGGATAATCCGTTTGCAGTTCTCCTGCGGTGTCTCTAGAGAGTATCAGAGGATTAGAGGGCTCTCCAATGATCACAGCGCCTGACCAGGCTCTGCAGCGTGTGCCATTTGTCACTGACACAACATACTCACTTTACACCACGGCTTCAAACCAAGGAGAGTGTCGGGGGCTGGGCGGTGCTCTTCTGAGCCTTACTCTCACGCTTGCAGAGAGCATCTCCACTCATTCCTCTCTCAGTGATAAAGACCAAGGTGCATGGACATATATACACTGCATATGTATATGTATAACTGATACACTTTGTTATGCAGCAGAAACTAACACACCATTGTAAAGCAATTATACTCCAATAAAGATGTTAAAAGAAAAAAAAAGAGACCAAGGTGCAGCTTCCATGCTCTGCTCAGATCCGAGCAGAGGAGAGGTTTCCTGCCCACAACCTGTTTTTGCTTCGTCCCTGTGTGGGACTCTGGCTGTGTCCCCTACTAGTGTCTTTGGTGGCCTTCCTTCTTCCCAGCGTTAGTGACTACAAAGATGCCAGGCAGACTCTTATGAATGCTGTTAACCTGGACTCCATTCCTGCCATACAGTCTTTGTTTGGCCCTTTATTAACTGGCAAACATTTTCTTTTCAGGAGCACCTTGTTCGCTTGCTGTCATAGCTATGTAACGCCAGTTACTTCAAAATTTAGCATAAGAGTATCAATTGCGTTTTACTTACATGTTGCATATAATTTGCCGTAAACCTGACTAAATGATAACCTCCTTAAAGACAAGGACCACGTCTGCTTTTCCTTTCTACACCACAGAGAGGGAACTGACCTCCTTTATTACTGTTGTATGAGTCCTAAACAAACAAAAAGAAAAACAAACCACAACAAAAACCTTACATCTTGTGAAAGGACATCTCTTCCATTAAGAGTCGCAAGGCAAACCTTACTGCACGATGCACTGACCTTTTGAGAAGTGCAACGTTTTACTGCTGAGCATCACTTTTTTAAAAAAATATTTTTTAAGCTTTCCTATTACAACACCATGGCTCCATCACAATTAATCTTACATGGTAATGCAGTGACAATGAGATGATTTCTCTGGAGAATCTATGCTAATACTATTAAAATGCTCTTACAATGTCAAAATGATTGCAGTGGAAGCATGTGGGGACAGTGCTTATGTGATTATGATATTCTAGGGATGGGTGATTACCATAGGAAACTACTAATTCAACTCTGCAGGGACTTGCATGATGAAGCCATTATAACATGAGATTATAATGACACAATAACTTGGATGTACATTAATGATGTGAAAACTAAAAGCTAATTTGAAGGCAAGTAGTGTTTCCGTTAAATTGTAATTAAACACTGAAAGCAATGCTTGTTTAAATTTAAGACAGAGACGTACAATCCAGAAATGAAAATGGTGGGAAAGAAGGCATGCTTACGAGTGGTTAGAACCATTTACAACTCTGTCCTTTGGTACTTACTTGGGGTGAAAGCTCCCCTCAAAGTGGCCTCCCCAGACCTTCTCCTCCTCTGCTGGTCCCCTAAAGTAACCAAAAACTGCATCAGGACACAAGAACCCTGGACCCAACTCCCATTTCTATCACTGCCATCACTTAGCATTTTAAGTGTTCTGGTTTCATTTTTGAAGTGGGCATGATAGTACATTACCTCCCTCAAAACTAGAGACTAAAGCAATTTTTCTTCCATTAAAAGTAATCTTTTTAAATATATGACAAAATTATGTTCAAAATCCAACAAAACAGATAAGCACAGAGGAGAAAAAGAAAAAACAACTAAAAAAAAATTTTACCCCTCAAGATGGACTCTATTAGCATCCCTGGGTATTTTCCTTTTTTTTCAGACTATTTCCTATGCATAGGGTACACATTGTTTTCCATTAAAACTTTGTATTATACAGTAATAAGTACTATATTATACAGTAATAAGTAAAATCTACTTATTAATTCTCCCCCTCCCTCCAAGTTGCAAGATCTTTCTTTTTTTTTCTAACATCTTTTAGTTTTATTTTTAACAAGCTTTTAGTTTTACTGATCTTTGCTATTGTTTCCTTCATTTCTTTTTCATTTATTTCTGATCTGATCTTTATGATTTCTTTTCTTCTGCTAACTTTGGGGGTTTTTTGTTCTTCTTTCTCTAATTGCTTCAGGTGTAATGTTAGGTTGTTTATTTGAGATGTTTCTTGTTTCTTGAGGTAGAATTGTACTGCTGTAAACTTCCCTCTTAGAACTGCTTTTGCTGCATCCCATAGGTTTTGGGTCGTCATGTTTTCATTGTCATTTGTTTCTAGGTATTTTTTGATTTCCTCTTTGATTTACTCAGTGATCTCTTGGTTATTTAGTAACGTATTGTTTAGCCTCCACATGTTTGTATTTTTTACAGTTTTTTCCCTGTAATTGATATCTAGTCTCATAGTGTTGTGGTCGGAAAAGATACTTGATATGATTTCAATTTTCTTAAATTTACCAAGGCTTGATTTGTGACCCAGGATATGATCTATCCTGGAGAATGTCCGTGAGCACTTGAGAAGAAAGTGTATTCTGTTGTTTTTGGATGGAGTGTCCTATAAATATCAATTAAGTCCATCTTGTTTAATGTATCATTTAAAGCTTGGGTTTCCTTATTTATTTTCATTTTGGATGATCTGTCCATTGGTGAAAGTGGGGTGTTAAAGTCCCCTACTGTGAATGTGTTACTGTCAATTTCCCCTTTTATGGCTGTTAGCAGTTGCCTTATGTACTGAGGTGCTCCTGTGTTGGGTGCATAAATATTTACAATTGTTATATATTCTTCTTGGATTGATCCCTTGATCATTATGTAGTGTCCTTCTTTGTCTCTTCTAATAGTCTTTATTTTAAAGTCTAATTTTGTCTGATATGAGAATTGCTACTCCAGCTTTCTTTTGACTTCCATTTGCATGGAATATCGTTTTCCATCCCCTCACTTTTAGTCTGTATGTGTCCCTAGGTCTGAAGTGGGTCTCCTGTAGACAGCATATATATGGGTCTTGTTTTTGTATCCATTCAGCCAGTCTATGTCTTTTGGTTGGAGCCTTTAATCCATTTACATTTAAGGTAATTATTGATATGTATGTTCCTATTACCATTTTCTTAATTGTTTTGCATTTGTTTTTGTTAAGTCTTCTTCTCTTGTGTTTCCTGCCTAGAGAAGTTCCTTTAGCATTTGTTGTAAAGCTGGTTTGGTGGTGCTGAATTCTTAGCTTTTGCTTGTCTGTAAAGGTTTTAATTTCTCCGTCGAATTTGAATGAGATCCTTGCTGGGTAGAGTAATTTTGGTTGTAGGTTTTTCCCTTTCATCACTTTAAATATGTCCATCGAGTCCCTTCTGGCTTGCAGAATTTCTACTGAAAGATCAGCTGTTAACCTTATGGGGTTAACAGGCGGTTCTCTGAATCCCCTCTTCTCGTGCACCCCAAAACAATGGTCTCTCGCCTCTTAGGCAGTTCCAAACTTTTTCCCGGACTCCCGGGCTAGCCATGGCGCACCAACCCCCTGCAGGCTGTGTTCACGCCGCCAACCCCAGTCTTCTTCCTGCGCTCCGACCGAAGCCCGAGCCTCAGCTCCCAGCCCCGCCCGCCCCGGCGGGTGAGCAGACGAGCCTCTTGGGCTGGTGAGTGGCGGTCGGCACCGACCCTCTGTGCCGGAATCTCTCCGCTTTGCCCTCCTCACCCCTGTGGCTGCGCTCTCCTCCGCGGCTCTGAAGCTTCCCCCCTCCACCACCCACAGTCTCCGCCCGCGAAGGGGCTCCTAGTGTGTGGAAACCTTTCCTCCTTCACGGCTCCCTCCCACTGGTGCAGGTCCCGTCCCTATTCTTTTGTCTCTGTTTTTCCTTTTTTCTTTTGCCCTACCCAGGTACGTGGGGACTTTCTTGCCTTTTGGGAGGTCTGAGGTCTTCTGCCAGCATTAGGTAGGTGCTCTGTAGGAGTTGTTGCATATGTAGATGTATTTTTGATGTATCTGTGGGGAGGAAGGTGATCTCCACGTTTTACCCCTCCGCCATCTTGAAGGTGCCCCCCTGCAAGATCTATTTCTTATCCCAGAGAATCCAGTTGATAAGTTTTTGTTTTTTAAGGTCAGCTCAAGCTGGATGATTTTACATGTCACCCAGGAAACTATATTGTGTCATCAGGGAATAGTATTTGGCGGGGTTTATGCTCTGCACATGTTACAGGATGGTTCCACAGTGTTAACACTACAAAGGCTTCATTAACACTTCTGTCTGTTTAGTAACGAGTAGGGCATTTGATAAGTCATAGAGTGCTAGTTTGTTCTTGATTGATAATTACTATATGGCTTAGGTCAACATAAAGACAGATTATGGAAAACTAGGAAAGTTTAGGAGCTGCTGAACTTGTTAGATAAACCCCTGCATTAGCTTGTTCGCATGGCATAAGGACATGCAATAGCTAATATACACTCCCTCCTAATAGTGACTCAAAGTGGTTATTACTGTTTGGTTTAAATATAATTAAGATGAGTTTTTTGTTATTTAGTTCACACTTAGAGATTCTGTATGCTTTGTCATTATTTTTATTACCACTTCTTGCGACAACCAATGTAGGTAGATACATTTAAATTACTCCAGTCCTTTTTTTTTTTTTCCAGTTCTTTTTTTAATATTTAGGAAAAGGGAAGCAGAGTGCACTTAAATGGCTTGCTTCATGCCATGCAGTCTACAATGGAGTTGGGATTTGATTTTCTGGTCCTGGATAATTGTAGCTTCTTCCTTAGGCCAATGAGTGATGTTCCCTCTGAATACTGTTCCCATATAAATGGACACCAGGATAACTTAACGTGGTGTTTATAGCAAATATCTACGTGGTTAAATAAAGTGAGCACTGGACCAACAAGTTGGGAGACTGCGTTCTGGTCTAGGTTATCTGGCCTTCAAAAAGTAAGGATTCAGTTTTTGCATCTAAAAATGAAGTCTTTGTATTAAGTGAGCTCTGTAGTCCCTTCCAGCTCAAAACGCATATATGTGGAACCTAGAAAAATGGTACAGATGAACCGGTCTGCAGGGGAGAAATTGAGACACAGATGTAGAGAACAAACATATGGACACCAAGGGGGGAAAACCGTGGTGGGGTGGGGATGGTGGTGTGCTGAATTGGGCGATTGGGTTTGACGTGTATGCACTGATGTGTATAAAATTGATGACTAATAAGTACCTGCTGTATAAAAAAATAAAATAAAATTCAAAAACAATATATACATATATCCACTCTTTTTTAGATTCTTTGCCCATATAGGCCATTACAGAGTACTGAGTAGAGTTGACTGTGCTATACAGTAGGTCTTTATTTTCTTAAAAAAAAAAATCTGCAAACAAATAGTATTTAACATTAATTGAAACTTCCATATTTTAATTACAAATGTGCATTTTAATATTAATAAAAAAATTTATTTTACCTGCTTCAAAACCATTAACCTAAATTCAAAACCATTCCTTATTTAGATGTATCTAATAATTTGACATGTTCCAGCAGACTTGTAATTTGAGTTAAAATGTTTTTTTTATTTAGGAAATTGATGAAAATTATTAAAGTTGCAGATATAAATCTAATCCAAAGAAGAGATTAAAATTATAGTGCTTTGGTATACCCATACTTGTTAAAGTACAGTTAGAACTACAGTGAAAGGAAACTTCTGCTTTCATAATTGTACAAGTACATAGATAAATACTGTGTTGAATAGTATTCCAAATATACGACTTTCTGTGAATTCTTACGAAGCAAGTAACAGCAGTGACTGAAGTACCAAATTAAAATATAATGTGAGACAACCTTTCTAAATCTTTTAGGGTACCTTATTTTTATGAGGAAAATAAATAAGCATTACATTCCCTTTATATTTAAATACATATATATGACTAGGGACTGGTTAATTAAAAATTTGTTAGTTGGCTATAGGGAATTTTCCTAATTTTGTGCGGCTTTTTATCTTGAGAATTTAGAATTCCTTTAGAGTATTTTTTTTCTGCCATCTCAAAGACTGGGAGAGAGTGATTATTGCTCTATGACACATGTATTTATTACAGACTTGCCCTTGGTGCCTCTGCCGGAAATCAGTTTTCAGGAGTAGAAATAAGCTGTTTGTTACTTTATTTTTAGTACATCAAATACCTGTCTTTCCCCAAAAGAGGTTTCTGTGTCAGGTGCCACAGTCTCTTAGGACGAGGCAAAATTTGTTGCCTTGCCTTCTTTCCTAGACCCATCAGTAAAAATTATCTCTAAAGCAATTTTTCTCAAACTTGAGGAGGCACAAATTCTCAACAAAAATGTCTGATTTTGTGTTTTCATTTTTATGATAATCTAAACAATTGTAAGCATAGTCCGGATCATTATAAGCATCTTACAACCAAATATTGCCATAAAATTTCATTATTTGTATCCCCATTTGTTTTTCAGACTTCAATGATAAGAAATTATTACCTAAAACCAAGACAGCATCTATCTTTTTTTCTGATTTTTTTCTCCCCCAAACTGGGATCTCTGTTTCTCTGGGAGCCATGCCTGTATTTTGTAGGATGTCAGGAGGTGCTAAGATTGAGACAGTGGTACCACAGTCTGGTTAAAATGGTTTGGGCCCTTTAATTTCCTTCCTAAGAAGTAGATTTGGTTTATAAACTAGATCATGTATGATAACTGCATGTCTGTTTCTTTTTCAGAGTCTCACTTTAGAATCTATACCACTATCCTAAGTATAGAACCAAGAGTCAGGAGTTACCGTTTTCTAGTCTTCTTTTTTCCTAGCTCTTGCAGTTTGTACCGTGTCTTTAACACAATCAACCCCCTTAAGACTGGTACCCACTCATCTCTCTGTTGCTGTGGGAAGGACACGGATACAGGGAAGGCAGCTGTGAGACATCTCAGCCAAGCTCCTGATAAACCAGCCAATGAGAGCTAAGAGATTACATATCATGACACATTGGGATTCTCATCCTGTGTTCTTTGGCAAGAAAAGGGGGATGTCTATTTTCTTTGGTGTGCATTTAGGTGTTCATTAATAAGTGCAGGTTGACTATATGGGAAAAGCATCTAAGAAAGAGTGGATACATGTATATGTATAACCGACTCACTTTGCTGTACAGCAGAAACTATCACGACATTGTAAATCTACTCCAATACATAAATAAATAAATAAAAAAGAAAAAAAAAGTACTGGCTGAATCTCAAAGGAGAAACCTCAGAGATCTTATACTATTTTTAAAGGCCTCCCAAGGGATGCTTACAGAGCCTAGAACAGTGTATTCTGCCTTCAGTGAAAATGGAAGATCCTTGTCTGAATAAACCCTACTTCCTCATTGGTGAAATGAGAACAATAATAGTAATAGCAGATTTCATCTAAAAGTATGTCCCATGGTCCAAAGTCTAGTTGGGTACTTTTCGGTGACTCACATTCACTGGTCCCTTGCTTATCTCACCAGGACATTAGGAGATTTAATTAAAGTGTAAAGAGCGTCCTGAGCTCTTCAGAGAAACACACGATGTTATTATTGTAGATCACACTTTTGATATTCCATAATCTCTTGAAAGTAATGAAACCAGCAATATAGAGAGCTGGGGCTTCAATGCAGTTAGAGTTTTATGAAGACACATTCATACCGTGTGATGTTCATAGTGGTCATCATTGTGGGGTTTGAGAGTTCAATTACTGTGAACTTTCTAATTGTTCTAAATATTTTGATTTCATTTTTCCCCTCAATAAGTAACATGTTTGAGAGATCAACGAGTATTCAAGTCATGCTATGTTCAGTCAACATTTAAGACTTTCCAATTGTGTTTTCAAACTACGATTGGGAAAAGTACTTTACACAGCTATCATTTTAACACTTCTGTAAGTGAGAGGGGGAAAAAAAGAGAATTCCCATCCAGGATTCCTTTCCCCTGAAACGTACTCCTGCTCTTAAAATCCCTGAGGAACAATGAAAATTCGCTTTTGTTTCCTAACTCATCCTAGCCTCCAGTCTCCAGCATTCAGCCTATACTCACACTGCCCATTTAATTATCATCCTAATACAGGTCTCATCCTTTGGGGCCAGCCCATGCGTCAGTATTTTCTACTACAGACCTGCCATGCAATCCATGCATGAGCCTCTAAAGACTGCTTACAAACCCCAAAACATTGCTCATTGCTCATGCCACCCGAATGCCTCCTTGCGAAAATCCTCTTAATGTTCTGCAGCATTGCCTAAATGTCACCTCCTCCAGGAAGCCCTCACAGCCCCTCCAGTACTGATGAATGTTGTCAAGACAATACTCCCCAGAGCACTTGCTTTGTAATTCTTTTCGAACATTTACTGCACTCTGCTTTATATCATAGCTGTCCCACCAATACACAGAAAATATCAGTTTGACATTGGAAGCTCACCCTATGTCAGGCACTTGTGTTGGAACGCTTCAGCTTCCTAAGGCAGGAGTGCTCCTTTTTCATCTTTGTTTACCATAGTATCCTTCTCCAAAGGAGATCAGCAGATCCTCAGCAAACGTTTGTAACACCAAATTGAAATGTACTCAGGTGAAATCTGTGGACGCCTGGGAGGCAGCCTCCCTTATGTTGCCTTCCTATGCTCTGAGAATTCAAGGACCAAGTTATCCCCTCAAACCTACAAATCAAAGTTACTTTTCTTAGTATTTCGAAAATTATAACAGTAGCTGGTCACAAGCCTAGAACGAGGCCACAATGCCAATGAGAACATCAGATTGCTTCCGGCTGAAATTACGTTCCATCAGTGTGGAATTGAAGGGTGGATGGAACTCAAGCTGTTCATTGGTTGAACAGACACTTTTTGAGCATCTGCTTCTTGCCCATAACTAATTTAGCTCAGAGGTGGTACCTACTTCTGCGTGTGTGGGAAGTAGTGTTCAAAGCAAAAGTAGTTATATGTATAAATCCTCTTCCTCAAGCATGGGTGGCATTTCTCATATAGGCATCTGGGTAGAAAACAGATCATGTTTTGGAAGTCTCTAGAACAAGACAAGGAGGGCTACAATCAGGTGAAGAGTCCTCTGGCTCTCCTTGACCTTTTTCTGCAGGAGAACTGGCAGGCCTACCATTTTTTACACCAAACAGGCTAAATGTGACAATCTAAAAGCACATACATGGTACTGATTCTTTTTAAGCTTAGCTAATTCGGCTAAGCAGGATAGTGAAAGTCAAGACTTTTCGAAGACAGTCTACTGTGTGGTCTTCAAAATAAATAACCTGAGATGATTTTGCGGGAAATGCCTTTTAGATAGTAGCTACTCGTGCAGTAGAAAGGCTTTCTGGGATTCCAGGAAAGTTATTTTGAAATTAAACTCTCTTAAAAAGAAATTGGGGGGATGGTCTATACATTTAAAAAATTAGCTGTAAGAGTCATTATCCAGTTTTACTCCTTATAAAGGAACGGTTACTGCTGTGAATCACCTGCAGTAATTTTACTGAGTGTTTTTAGTTTCTGGATTTATATTTGGTGTCTACGAATTCAGGTAGGAACTTCCTTGAAGATGAAATCACTTGACATTGTTTCTATATGCTCAAGAGTCTTGCTCTTATTTCGTAAGGGAAAGTTTTTTTTGTTTTGTTTTGTTTTTTAAAGAGCATATGTGGGCTTCCCTGGTGGCGCAGTGGTTGAGAGTCCGCCTGCCGATGCAGGGGACATGGGTTCGTGCCCCGGTCCGGGAAGATCCCACATGCCATGGAGCGGCTGGGCCCGTGAGCCATGGCCGCGGAGCCTGCGCGTCCGGAGCCTGTGCTCCACAACGGGAGAGGCCATAACCGTGAGAGGCCTGCGTACCGCAAAAAAAAAAAAAACAAAAAACAAAAAGAGCATATGTATTCCCATGTAGTACTGTGTTGGGTGCAGAAGGATAAGCTACAATGGCCTGTTTACTATCTTCTGAGAGTTTAGAGTGCAAAGATACAGGAAAGTTGAAAAAACAAACATGGCCTCAAAATCCATAACCCCAAAACTTTTGGGAAAACAGTTTTCCATGCTTTTAAATAAGTTTTAGTGGTTTTGATTTAGGGAAATAACGTGATGTACCATAAATGGGACATGCTATGATCTTAGAATTATTTATTGTTAGATGCATATGAATAAATATTCCAGTAAAAAAATTTTTAGCCTTTTCTAACAACCATGAACCTGTTCTTCTTTTCTGGTCCTGGTTCTACTTCCGTTTACAATTTCCTTGCTTTGGCTTTAATATTTGTTTGCTTTATGTGTCTTTTGTGTAAGTTACCTCAAATCCTTCGCTGAATAGGGCTGGATTCAAACAAGCAAGCATATAGCTCTTAATTAAGGACTGCTATGTGCCAGGCACTGCCAGGGGCTGAGGACTGAGAGCCAGGACATGGGCTCTGCCCTCAAGGAGCTCAAAGTCTGATGGACAGACATTAACACAAGATGTGAGTTTCAAGGGTAAACTCAGACTATGAGAGCACCTAGAGTGGGCATCTTATCCAGAATGCTTGAGCAACAAGGAGGAACATCATGAAAACCTTCCAGTTAGAAATGATGCCAAGGAACTTCCCTGGCGATGCAGTGGTAAAGCATCCTCCTTCCAATGCGGGGGAACGCGGGTTCGACCCCTGGTCAGGGAACTAAGGTTCCACACGCCGCGGGGCAACTAAGCCTGCGCGCCACAACTACTGAGCTCGTGCGCCTCAAGTAGAGCCCGTGTGCCGCAAACTACAGAACCCACGTGCCCTGGAGCCTGCGCGCCACAACTAGAGAAGAGAACACCTGCATGGCACAACTAGAGAGAAGCCCGTGCGCCGCAACGAAAGATCCTGCATGCCTCAACAAAAGTCCTGCATGCTGCAACTAAGACCCAAGGCAGCCAAAAATAAATTTTAAAAATTTTAAGAGACTTAAAAAAAAAAGGTTGTTATTTTCAGCATTTCAAGGTCCTTTTTTTAAAAAGAAAAGAAAGAAATGATGCCAAAGCCTCATCCTGAAGGCCTAGTACAAGTTAGCCAGGACAGGAAAAGGCTTGAGGAAGTAGAGTGGGAGTAGCTGGGATTTGTCAGCTCAGAAAAAAAGAGGCAGAAACACAGTCAGAGACTTGAGACAGGTGCAAGCATGTTGAGTATCTCCCATAGGCTCTACCTGCCAAGCACAGGATCTTACACTTAAGGGATGCTCAAGAAATATTGATGGAATCTATGATAACTGGCTTTTTTTTAAAAGGATGGAGAAGCTGGATGTGAAAGGGTTAATTTGTGGAGGTTTCTGCAGAGAGGCGGATGGGGCTATGGCAGAAGGTACCTGAAGTGCATTGTGACAAGGGGGGAGGGGCGGGCAAGGAGAATGTACTTAGGACCAAGTCTCAGGTGCCCTCAGGACCACGCAAGCTTGAAAATAGAGAAAGCTTCTAAGGAAATGACACTGAGTTGAGAATTTAGCCACAAAATCAGTGGGGGAGAAAACAACACAAACTTTAGAGTCTGTAGGAAGATCGTGAGTGGAAGAGTCTGGTATTTTTGAGTAACTGAAAGGCCAGGGAGGAGAGGGGTCAGGGAGAAAGGGTAGAGTGGAGTGAAATGATTGGAGAAGGAACCAGATCACGCCATGCTTTATAGCTTATGCCAAGTATGTATCCCAAGGGCAATGGGAAACTTCCAGGGGATTTTGAAGGAGGGACAGAAATGATCAAATCTATGTTTTATCAGGATCCCTAGTCTATGGAGAACAAGTTGGAGGGGGACCCAGTGGATAGATAACTATGTTTATTTCATCTTTTTGTTTTTCTGCTAACCTGTCAAAGGCTGTTAACCTTCCTTGAAAAAAGATTATTTTATGGTTTTGTCCTTATATGGTTTATCTTTACTTAAAATTTATATTGTTTGATCCCTCTTTTTCACTTATAAATAAATGATGACCCATACTGCATCATTTCTGACGTTTCCTATGAAATGACTCATTGACTATGCCCCCATCTGCATCCCTAACCACACACAGGAGTGTATTGCATAGTGGGATTTGTGGTCCTTGAGTGGCTTGACTGTGATAACATTTATTCAGGCTGCTGAAGCTTTTCCAAAATTCTCGTTGGGCTCCAGGATTTCAACGAGAGTCAAGTTCAATCCATGAAGGGCTCGGTCAAAGAGCCTGAATGTAATCAAAGCGAACCACAGCCACTGCAACGGCATGTAATTTGATCAGAAGTATTTGCACATGAACAATATCAAATCTCAGGCTCGACTGGCAATTAGCAATTCTGTGATAATAAAGAAGAAGCTGAAATAGCTCTTGAGTTAATAAATCTTTGTGTGTCTTAGCTGAGGATTCAAAATCTATATTCTATGAAATAATGCCATTTGCAGCAACATGGATGGACCCAGAGATTATCATACTGAGTGAAGTAAGTCAGACAGAGAAAGAGAAATACCATATGATATGACTTATACGTGGAATCTAAAATATGACACAGATGAACAAATGAACTTACCTACGAAACAAACAGACTCACAGACATAGAGACTTGTGGTTGCCAAGAGGGAGGGGGAAAGGGGGAGGGATGGACTGGGAGTTTAGGATCAGCAAATGCAAACTATTATATATAGAATGGATAAACAACAAGGTCCTACTGTAGAGCACCTGGAACTATAGTCAATATCCTGTAATAAACCATAATGGAAAAAATATGAAAAAGAATATACATATATATGTATAACTGAATCACCTTGCTGTACACCAGGAACTACTACAACATTGTAAATCAACTATACTTCAATAAAAATAAATACATAAATAAACCAAAATCTATACCCTATTATTTTACAGGTGACAATAGCATAGGCATACGATAGTATAGGTTTACACTGGTAAGATTGACCTTTTCTCATTTTACTCCCTTTTAATGATATAAGTGAAACAGATATACATTTAAAAACTGGAACATAACATTACATTGTAATGAAGAAAAAAATTATCTATCTTTACTATTGCCCAAGATACACAATACACTTTAAGTTCTACTCCCATGTAGCCATATACACTCACCATAAATTTACAGTTTTGTATTTTCTTTCACATGTTATGAGAGCATTTTCTTCTATCCCTAAATAGTTTTTGAAACTCTAACTTGAATGTTTGCATAATGTTCCATCACAGAGGGAAACATTCCTGTATTACTGGATATTTTGGTCACTATTCTAAATAATGCCAAAAAGAAAACTTCGGGCATAAATATTTTTTACAGGTATCTAAATATTTCCTGAAGACAGATCCCCAGCAGCACTATAACATTTAAAAACTCTAGCTACATATTGCTAAACTGCTTTTCAGAAAAGTTGGGCAAGTTGGCACTTTGCTAGGGTTACGTATAGGAGAGCCATATGTCACCATGTTCACTATGCTATTACTCATCTCTCACAAGCCAGACAGTGAATGAGCCATCTGTGTTTTAACCATCTCCCAACTCATACTTTCTACTGGATTCCCAAAAATGTGCCCACTTCTGCTAACTTTTAGGACTCAGTTGCCATTTAGAATGGAAAGCTTTTTTTTTTTTTAATGTGAAGCTAGATTTCTATCTATGACAAATTCCAAATGGTTAGCTGTGTTTCAAGTGTAAGTTAAGTTCCTTAAATGTGGTATACATTTTAAGTACTTTTATTATTAAGCATTGTTCACACAAAATTGAAACCAAGCTCCCCTCTCTGCCACCGTGTTTTAGAGCTTACCCGGCGGCAGCAATTCCAAATAAGTATCTTATTTGATATTTGGACAGTTTTCCATTATGTTGTATCCATTGGCAATTATTTTATTTTATTTTTTTTTTTCGGTACGGGAGCCTCTCACTGTTGTGGCCTCTCCCGTTGCGGAGCACAGGCTCCGGACGCGCAGGCTCAGCGGCTATGGCTCACGGGCCCAGCCGCTCCGCGGCATGTGGGATCTTCCCGGACCGGGGCACGAACCCGCGTCCCCTGCATCGGCAGGCGGACTCTCAACCACTGCGCCACCAGGGAAGCCCCGGCAATTATTTTTAAAAAATACATCATGCTCGAGGTTTAGTCTGTAGGCTGGAGAATTTTATATGTGTAGCCACTTCTGTCTTCATTTCTCACTAAGAAGGCATAATTTAAACTAGACTGTCACATTTGTTTGTATATAAAAGAAAAAGTAACTATTTGTGGGATAATCCATTGGGATTTGGAGTACAGTTGTACATATTATGTGCCCTTTCTACTTGCAAACTTCAACAAAAAGGGGGGGATTTTAATCTTATTGGAATGATAGAGTTATAGTAAATTTTCCTTTATTCATTTTAGGATGAAACTTTTTGCTGTTTCACTCATTAGGGCATAAACAGATGACTCTATTTAGTTCAGTCCAGTTTCACAGGTGCAAACCAAATGCTAGATACTATGTAAGTATAGCGGAGAAAAGAGAGATTTCCCCATTTCCCCTCCTATACACACACACACACACACACACACACACACACACACATACACAGAGCACCTAGTCAAATGGAGACAAATCCCTTAATAGATCAATTCAGTACAATGTGACATTTGCTGGGATATACTTTTAAATTTCACTCTATGATATACTCACTATGAGTGACCGTCCCCACCATTAAGAGGTTTAGATAAACCAAATCTATGCACTAATGAAATGACCATTCAAAAACTAGTTCCCGTTTTAGCATTCCTGTTTCCTTAATCCTAATTTCTGTTCCTGCTTAGCATCTGAGTATCTTTTTCTTCAACTCTGCTGACTGCTGTAAACAGTCATCAGTATCAAGGGATATGATGCAAATAGACTGCAAAGTAAAACTGAAAATTAAAAAAAAAAAAGATGCAGTTTGTCATGATTTGAGAAAAGTGATATTGGAGAAATGCTATAATGTATACAAACCCAAAATAAGGATGTGACAGAATTAGACCTTTAACAACCCAAGAGGAGAAATTAACATGGATTAGTGCTTCAAAAGAGAATACGCAGCATAAAACTGGTTAATAGGGGACCTGGGTAAAAAAAAAACGATAAAGTCTTCAGAAATATTTTGGCAAAAATAACCTTTTTCGTAACTGGGGTGTGAAAGTCAAGTAAAGGATGTCATATCACCTAATTTCATCAGAAAAATTATACATTCAGTTAATTTTTTAAAATCCAACATTCAATTAATTTTTTGTTCCAACCATTACGGCACACTGATAATTATGACTTATTTTACAGTATTTTATTTTTCTAATTTGAAATTTTAATCAAGTCCTTTAAATATGACCCACTATTCAGCTTTGGTCAATGTACATTTTGATTACCCGCTGCTGTGTAGCAAACCATCCCCCAAACCACAGGTTTCACGTAACAGCCATTTTATTATCTCCCATAATCATAATCCTGTGGGTTGGCCAGACTCTGCTAGGTTAGCTGTAGCTAGGCCTGCAGTCATGGGGGATCTTGGCTGGGTTCAGATGTTCAAGATGACTTACTTGTCTGGTACCTTCCCAGGGACGGCCACAAGGCGGAGCTCAGTGGGGTGACTCGGGAGCCTCTCCCACTATCCACGTAGTCCTAGGGTCCCTCCTTCTCCACATGAGAGGGTAGCCAGACTTCTTACATTGCAGCTCAAGGTTCCCCAAAACACAAAAGCAGAAGCTACTTCCAAAAATTTGGTTCCCCAACTGACATAGCATCACCACTGGTTAAAGCCAGTCACAGGCTAGCTCAGTCTGGAAAGAGGCTGCTGCCCCAGGACAGGAATATTGGAAAGCACAGTTCACTGAAAGCCAGCTATGGAAAGCAGCTAATACACTGTTGGAAGTCCCTTCATTTAAAAAGGCATTTCCAGTACCAGTTCTCTGTGGATAATGAAGGCCTCCTGTAGCTGTAGTCACTTCAGTGGGTCATTTCCAAAAGTCCAGTGAGTTGCGATGTCAATTGAAACAGTCAATCTGCTTCTAAAAACCATGGGCCTCAAGTGAAGGAATTCCTTTCTAAGCAAATTAGAGCCTCAGTTTGATTCATCAACTCCAACCCCTTATTGTTCGTTTTTTTTAGAGAACAAGTTTAGGTTCATCTGCCTAAGGATACTCAGCAAATATTTGGAAAAGAATTCAAAGTTTGGCAAATAATAATAATTCAGGACATGTATCTGGGGCTTTGTAATTTAGGTAACGCTTTTAGGTACTATCTTATTTGCTTTTCGTTTCAAATCTAAAGCAGTAGATCAGGCAGATCTATTGCAGTTTTCAAGTGAGAAAATCAACTCAACTCACTGTAAGCTTTAAAAATTTCCACAATTACACAGGTAGGAAACATTGGAGCCAGAACTTCAAGTTCAGGGTTCTTTCAAACCATCCGTCCCTCCTAGCCTCTTGGAGAGTTCTCTTTTAAGCTTAGAAGTAGCTGAAAGTGAAATTCATTCATTCATTCTCTCTTTCTCTGTCTCTCTCTCCATGTATGTAAGTATTCACATGTATATAAAATGTACATTTTTTTTTTTTTTTTTTTTGGCTGCGTGGTTTGCAGGATCTTACTTCCCTGACCAGGGAGTGAACCCGGGCCCACGGCAGTGAAAGCAGCAAGTCCTAACCTCTGGACCAGCAGGGAACTCCCTAAAATATACATTTTAAAAAACATTCTTAAAGTACAGCCTTTATTCATAGTTAATAAGTGAAATTGATATTTAATGGATGAAATTCATTCTCTCTTATTATATGTATGTATGCATATCTATATAAAATACACATTTTAAAAACTGTTCTTAAAGTACAACCTTCATTGATAATGATTTCTAGAAAGTCAATAATACCCATTTCAAGTTAAAGGCTATCATAGAAGCATGGATGTCATCCAGAAGTCATCTGGTCAACCCCTTCATTTCACAGATGGGAAAATAGCCTCAGAGTGTTAAGTTATTTGCCCAAAGTCACACAGCTGTTTAGAGGAAAAGCCAAGAGCTTTGACTCTGACCGGACCATTCTTCCAACTAAACCAGGCCACCTCAAGAATAGCCTCCCAAATGAATCTGTGTGAGGAATATAGATATTTTGTGGACAAGACATTAATTTGATTTGCCAAGAATTAAAATTAGCACAAAATTTAAGATCCTTAATGACTAAATACAGTTAAGGACCAGCTGTGCAATTTGCTCAAAATATTGTTGTTTCCAGGAGACAACCTATTGCTAGGAATCCATGGAAGAAAAAAAAAACCAAAAAAAACGCCCTCTATAATAAGCTGAGAACTAACTTCACCTCAGAGAGTTCTTTACGAAGAAAAAGAAGTTTTAATTATTGTATCCAGTAACTTGGTGTATGTTTCTCTTCCAGGACTGCATGTTAGCAAAATCAAAAAGTCTCATCAAACATCCTCAAAGCACTGAGTATGGAACCTTCTCCTGAGAATAAGAAGGGCTAAGATGAGCTAAGATCTTAGCTTTTCAAATGAAGAAAAACACGAAGGTCCGTTCAGTTCTGCAGACAGCAGCATTCTGCCAACATTGCACAACGATTACTTATGTTACTATGATAAGTAGTAAGCAATATTGTATTTTGACCTCCATAGAAAGAAATGTTGTTTTTTCCCCCTCTCTTTTACCCCTACACCCACATCCTTCCTCTCTTTCTTTTATTGAGGAGAAAATATTTACCGTTTGTTGACTGAACAGGTAATGGATTCAAGAAGCCAGCAGTACAATTTACCAAAGTTACAGTGTGTATGACTTGAAGGGTTGACTAGTTAGCACATGGTTGACTAAATTAAAGAGTCAACGAAGTCACAAGCTCCATCCCTTCAGTGAAGAGCCCGGTGTAATTTCAGAGTTTAATAAACACTTGAATGACTTGACCTAGCGGTTTAGATGAACCGTTCTCATCAAGGAGCACAGGATGGGGAAGCGCCGAGCTGAGCCAGAGGAGGGGGGGGCATCTTTCCCAAGCACACCTGCCTGTGACCGCATTTTTCTAGGAATGTCACTTCCTGTGTACATCTCTGCCACCATCTTCATATTTGTTGTTTGAGATTTGGAAATATCCCGAGTTTGTCTCTCTTACTTCCTTAGTCAAATAGCAAACAAAAAACAAAAAAAAACAAAAAAACTTGGGGATGAAACCCGCCATTTTCCTCTGAATTCCAGATACAAGTTGCTCATTTGTATCTCTGAGTAGTTTTGTTTTATGTATGTCACAGTTTGAAGAGCTTGCTGGGTCCCCATATTGTTCTGTGTACTGAGGTGGCTGGATTTCTTTCTCTTTATTCAGACATGGCTATTGATCTCTGGACAGTGTTTAATATGAAAAGTTATAAATCTCCACGCAGGAGAACCACTTAGCCAGAAATATTTGGGCAAGTGGACATGTGGGGACGTGTGTGAGGAGAAATTCCTCGTGTCACTGTTGTTGGGCCACCGGATGGATGCTGTTGGAGAGAAGGCATGTCAAAGGCTTGAACCTGCACATGACGGAAGTAGTCAAACCAGCTTCCAAAAGTATTATGCGGTGTTTAAAATATTTTAGTCACAAATCGAATGTCAGCTTTAAGTGCAGCGTTTATGGAGTACTGGCTGCTCCGTATGATGTAACCCATAAAAAAATACAAGTGCCCACACATTTCCATGAGACAGCACTTTTCTCTAAGGAGCCCATTTATTTGGGGGATACTACTTTTATAGCACCAGCAAGGCCAGTGAGAAACTTCCATCTGTTGTACTTCTTTCTGCTTCTGCTGTCTCACCATCTCCACTGGCGTCAAGCTCAGACTAAGCCACCACTGGATTCTGTCCAGATTCTAGCAACACCCCGCTGGTCTCTGCAGGCACACTGGCCCCGCTTCTGTCCATTCTCCGCACAGTTGCCAGGTTATTCGGATCATATCTTCTCCTGCATAAAACTCTGAAATGCTTTCCCATTTTTTTAATCCGTCAGGGTTTGATTAGGGAAAGGAAACAACTATAAGTGAAATGGACCAAGGGATGTATTACAGAGCTTAGAACTGACACAGCTGTTGAACAAGTGAACTGAAAATCAGTTCATCCAACATCAACTTGCCAATTTCACCATTGCTTCTAAAATTATAAATTGTGTATCTCCAATCTGGTCTAGGACCTGGTACAGCGGATGTAGGGGCAGGAAGAGGGCTTATGTCTGTGAAATTGGACAGTATATTGCTGTTAAAGAAATTCCACACATTCATATGTTAAATATTCAGAGGTTCAGAAGTCCTACTCTCTGCAATATGAGATATAATTGAAATGGATCTCCACCCTAGGTAGACAGAAAAAACTCTTAAGAGTAATGGCTAGGGTGCAACAGCTGTGGCACAATTTCAGTGAAATGAAACTAAAATTGCTCCCAAACTACCTACTCACCACCCAACTCCAGTAATTTAGCCAATTTGCTAAACTTTTTTTTTTTTTTTTTTTTTTTGCGGTACACGGGCCTCTCACTGTTGTGGCCTCTCCCGTTGCGGAGCACAGGCTCCTGACGCGCAGGCCCAGCGGCCATGGCTCACGGGCCCAGCCGCTCTGCAGCATGTGGGATCCTCCCGAACTGGGACACGAACCCGCGTCCCCTGCATCAGCAGGCGGACTCTCAACCACTGCGCCACTAGGGAAGCCCTGCTATACATTTTATAAAAGTTCATTTATGCATATGTTTTCCAAAAAGACCAATCCTGCATATTGTCTCTGGTTGCCAGCCCAGTGGTATAGTAGTGCTGTTCTCTGATTCTGTTCCTCTTTTTTTTCCTTTAAATTTCTATGTTCTTTTTTTTTTTTAAATTCCATACCCATTGGAATTGGAAGAGTTGTTTCCTCTGGTCAGGCTGTCATAGTAATTGAAGATTGTCCTCAGTCTCTCTGACTGCTCAGATTTCATACCTGAAGTACAACAAAGCTTGTGGCCGATGTGTTCATAGCTCTGGCTAACCCTTTTCCCGCTACCTTCTGTGCAGGTGTATACAGTGTGGCAGCTTGCCACAGATGCTCTGTAAAATGCCTGAAGCCTCCTTTTTGCATGGGGTGGGGGGTCACTCCTGTTTGCACAGTTGTGCACTGCAGCTTTCACTGCCCACTTACCGTCTGTATTCTGTGCACTCTCTCTACGGAGGAGGGCCATTAACAGCCCCTTGCCTGCTGGCTGAGAAGAGAACAAGTTCCAGGGTGAATATAGACCCAAAAGGGCTCCCTCACTGCAGAGGAACTAGGAGATCTACCTGCATATTTTAATCCACTAAAAGATACATTCTAGCATACAGTGGTGTTGGCTATAGTTCTTTAATCGTTTATCTTTTAAGTGTGGGTTACATTGTATGTGATCACAGAAAGCACCAACTAGCTGTGCCTGAGAGTGTTAGAGGAATTTCCCAGAGGAGATGACATTTCCTAGGTGATGTTTTTTTCACGAAGACTCGCAGCTTGTGAGTTTGAAACTTACCAACATTGCTCTTTCAAATCTATATCAATTAAATACGCAGTGTGGTGCTTTTCTAGTAAAAGTGATAGTGTTTCGTCAGTTTATCCAAGTTTCTGGCCCCTGGCAATTCTCTAGGAACATATCGGTGAGGCCATCAGCCAGAAGGAGGGAAAGAACAAATGAACCCATATGGGATATTGAGTCTATTATTAACGGTACTTTGATTTCAGAACTAGCTACAGTAACAAGGAATAAGGCATCGAACAGTGAGTCCCTAGACATCATCAGTGGAAAATATTGCTGTCTGTAGTGACTGGTAGCTACAGACTGATTCTCTAAATAGATACGATCTTCTTCTGCTGTGCCCGCCACGTGAAGTATTTAGCTTTTGGAAGCCTGGCTTGCAGACGAGCACTCTCAGACAAAAATGAATGGCCATGCTAGCCACAAGTCCTAAAGTTCTCTGCCAAACAGTCTAAATCAATCATGTATGCATTGCACGCTAGTATATATCAAACACCTGCATTCCAGATCATTATAGTGGCTTGATGTAAATGGGCCCCGTAACTCAGTATTCCTCTTTCTCCACCCTTGATTTATTTTCACCTTGTCTTATGTATGCGCTACACCCATTACAGACTTGTGCTATACCCATTGCTTTTCTAGTCAACCACTTCCTCTAGAAAGAAATAACCCAGGACGTATATAATAGTTTCCAGAAGGAGCGTAACAAAGCTACTATTTTCTTGAAGGTGTGTGCTGGGTGCCAGACACTTTTACAGGTCTTTTTACCTGTGCTATGTAATTTAATTCCCATGGCAGCCTATGAAATGTGCATTGTTGTTCTAATTTACAGATGGGAAAACTGATTCTCAGAAAGTCACAGAAGGCCATCAGAGGGATGTGCCTCCCCCATCAAAGGGGGAAAATGGTCACAGAATGTCTTTTAAAGGAACAACGTGAAAGAACAAATATTTAATGAAATATCTAAAAGAGGTAAATTCATAGGGACAGAAAGTAAATTGGTAGTTACCAGAGCCTTGGGGAAAGAGAGAATGGAGAATCATTGCTTAATGTTTACAGAGTTTCTGTCTGGAGTGATGAAAAAAGTTTTGGAAACAGATACTGGTGATGGTTGCATAACATTGTGAATGTAATTAATGCCACTGAATTGTACATTTAAAAATTGTTAAAATGGCAAATTGTAAGCTATATATATCTTACCACAATTAAAAAGAGGGGAGAGGAGGAAAAAAGAAAAAGGAACAATGTGAGAGCTTCGAAGGACACTGTTTTACTCAGTTCCCAGCAGACCGTTTTCCACCGTCCGTCTGGGTGTGTCTGGTTGGTGCTCCAGTGGGACACTGTCTCTGGCTGTGGTTTTGCCCCTGACTATGTACCTTCACCACTTTCAGGATCGTCTTTTTTCTTCCCAAGCCAAATCCCTTCATTTAGGAAATGAAAAGCATTGGAATCGGGTCCTTGCTGTCACCGATAGAAACTTGGTACACACTTACCTTGTGTCACAATTGAAAGTAAACAGAGGATAAACAGAGAGGTATTTGCTCTTTTTAGAGACAACAGACTTCAGTTTCAGTAACTCAGAGTCGCTCATTACGCCTAAGAATTTTTGCTTTTCAGTATTTTTGAAGTGTATTTCTGAGGTGCCCCCTAGGCAAAATAAAACATCTAGAATGGAGAGTTTGTTTTTCTTTTTCATTATTCAACCTAGATGTAGTCCCTCCAGCTGTTTTGGGGGGAATAATCTGTGAAATCGTCGTAGTCAGAGATTTTGTCGTATTTCTCTTTATCTATCCAATTTCTACATGGCGGACCTTCAAGAGAAATTGGTTCACGTGGATAGTGAATGAGTCATGGAATGATCAGTAGCTTCAGTAAATTTAATTTAGCCGAAAAATGACAAATGAAACAGTTCTGATACGTGGCTGCTTTTGAGACAAGTTATTGATTATGAAGTTTTGTTTTTTTTTAAACGGAGATTATTTTTGAATTATCCAAGGCAGCATAGCTATGACTAATGAGGTAAAATGAAGCAAAAGAAAAATGTGAACTGAATACCAAGAGATACTTCCAGTAGATTGGGATTAAATTAGGCAGAGGAGTCCCAGTGGAAGCGGTTGGGGGACATTTAACGCCACGCATGTCACTTAGAGCCGCAGTGAACTTAAGCAATTTACAAGCAGCAGACTCTGACTTTGGCAGGATGATAAGTGAGATCGTATCTCTAGTCTCATTGATTCTCTCTCTTATACCGGTATACGTTCACAGCTTCACATCCCCTATGGACAGAATTTATGTGTGTGTTAAATTTTCTGATTACGGTTTTCTTTTTTCCGGAAAACACTCTTTTTAGAACATCTCCTGGTCCCATCAGAAATGTCTTCCTTAAGTGGGAAAGTCCAAACTGTTCTGAGCCTTGTGGGGCCAAGCAAACTGGGCTGCACCCTGACCCACGAACACTTGACAATGACTTTTGACTGCTCTTACTACCCACCTCCTCTGTGCCGTGAAGTGATCTCCAATGAACCTATTACAATGAAAAATTTATTTTGGATCCAGAAAAACCCTTATTCCCATAGAGAGAATCTGCAGTTGAATCAGGAGACAGAAGGCATCAAGGAAGAACTGTTGGATTTTAAAGCCCAAGGTGGAGGAGCTTTGGTGGAAAACACAGCCGCTGGGATCAGCTGAGATGTGCAGACCTTGAAGCGGATTTTGCAGAAGAGACTGGCGTCCACATCACATCCGGAACTGGGTTTTATGTGGATGTAACTCGCTCTTCAGAGACCAGAGCCATGTCAGTGGAGCAGGTCAAAAGCCCTAATTTCTTGGACAATATTTGCGTGTAAATTCAGAATCATCAGAACTTCAGACCGTGGGTTATCCCCACGTGTCATCTACATTTGGAAATGTCACTGGCTCAGAGGCACGCTGTAGAAGTTTGCTAGCTAGCAAAGGCATCTGTCAATGGGACCTAAATTAGGAACATTTCACTTCATAAAGAAAAAGCATCCAGGAAGGAGATCTTAATGCACTGGTCACCGGAAGACCCAATGGGTTAATACTTAGATTCATGTATATCATCGTGCGCAGTAGCGGTGGCACAGTCTGTGTGTAAACCTCAGTGTTCCATTAGAAGCTTCAGTTATGCAACCTCAATTTTCTTTCTGGATTTTATAATAACCAGCAATAAAAATTCACTGTCGGGTGAAACCTGGCAG
This sequence comes from Globicephala melas, assembly GCF_963455315.2. NCBI lineage: Eukaryota > Metazoa > Chordata > Mammalia > Artiodactyla > Delphinidae > Globicephala > Globicephala melas. The sequence continues at coordinate 5,738,497 of NC_083315.2, read as the reverse complement.
GCAGAGACTTGGCACAGTTGCGAATATGTTTCCTTCTCCTTTTACAAACCAGGAGGGGTAGAAGAAAATCCATTTTCCTGTTTTTGTCATAATAGGATCTTAAGCAAGAATGGGCAGAAGGAAAAGTAAATCTTTCAGGGGCAAAAAGAAAGGATAAGCCATGAAGCCGTTTTGTATGTGTGTGTGCTCTCCTTCTCTATATACGTAGGATATACATTTAGATGTGTGTTTACACATATATGTATATATTTATATGTATCTTCCATTGCCTGTTTCATAGGCATAGAACGTCAGCTGCAGTCTTTGCAAAGAGTCAGTTAATCTTTAAAATACTTAATATTTCAAAATTTTATCTGCATTTTTTTTCCTCAGGCCTTTCCCTTTTACACATTTATATGATTTGAAGACTATGCTGATATCAGGGATTACACATTCTTCTAACCACTCAATATAAGTATTATTGTGTGTGCTGTGAATTTGCTTTGCTATATAGGATAAAGGACAGAATGAATAAGAGAAAATTAAAGAATTACTTGCTACAGTTGACATAGATTCAGAGGCAGTCTTTTTACATTCTGGGTGCCCCTTAGGTTAAAATACAGATTTTTATCTCAATGAACGAATGTACAATGAATGTATTACTCATTAAGTCACTTTTTCCCCTACAGCCTCCTAAAGCCATGAATTTCTTGGTAAATAATCACAGTAAGTTTTATGGACTCGTTGATTTAGAGTAACTTGTTTTTCTGATTTAAAAAATTTTTTAATTTTATATTGGAGTAGAGTTGATTAACAATATTGTGTTCGTTTCAGGTGTACAGCAAAGTGATTCAGTTATACATATACATTTATCGATTCTTTTTCAAATTCTTTTACGGTAACTTGTTGAATTTGAGATTTGGTCAGTAAAATGCCTTTCTCATTGACCAATACTAACTGAATGAATGTTGGATACATTTTTAAAAGGATGAGTGACTGAATGACTAAATTCATTCACATACTGTGGTGACTCTATGTTGATAAAATCCAATCTATCAATTTTCATTCTCTTCCTTAGCTTACTGATGTCCTTGTTAATGAAATTCTCCATGGAGCTGATGGAACCAGTATCAAGTGTGGCGTTATTGGGGAAACTGGTTGCTCCTGGCCTCTGACTGAGAGTGAAAGAAAGGTTCTACAGGCAACAGCTCACGCTCAGGCTCAGCTTGGCTGTCCTGTTATTATTCACCCGGGAAGGAATCGAAGTGCACCATTTCAGATTATCCGAGTGCTGCAAGAGGCTGGAGCAGACACCTCCAAAACAAGTTATGTCACACCTTGATAGGTAAGCAGACCATCTACCAATTAGTGCAAACCATCGCAAGATTCATGAATGATCAAATAAATAAAATCATCAGATCAATAAAGCACTAGAAAAAAACTACGAACTACTTGGAAGATAGTATTTATAAAGTTTTACCATAGACGTTAATAAAAATCACCAATGCCATTTTTGTGTCCCTACCCCGTGTCAGTATCCTAGGTATTTTGCACAAGGCATTTCTTTTAATTTACTTAATCCTTCATAATGCTTCACAGTTGGTGTCCCCACTTTGTCTCAGGGTATGATGTCACAGTTGGTGCTAATTCCACGTGCTCAGTGTTTGCCAGTAGTTAAGAGTGATAAATTTATCTGCAAATATAAAGGGAAGGGGAATTGAATGGCTTTCACCCTGAGAATAAACACACACATAGAAGTGTTGAGGTGTGTGTTGTGACTGGTGGTTTGAATCATCTTAATTTTGGAAAATGCACGGCAAAAAAAATAATAGTAATATGTATATTATTTGTTTGGCGGTATTATATCTTAGTTTCCTATGGCTTCTGTAACAAATTATAAGAACTGGGAGGCCTCAAACAATAGAAATGTACTCTCTGACAGCTCTGGAGGCCAGAAGTCTGGAATCAAGGTGTTGGCAGGGCTGCGCTTCCTCCAGGGATCTACAGGAGGAGGGTCCCTTGCCTCTTCTAGTGTCTGGTTGTTCCAGGCTTTCCTTGGCTTGTAGCCTAACTTCAATCTCTGCTGTCTTCACATGGCCGCCTTCTGCTCGTCTGTGTCTCCTCTTTTGCTTCTTATGAGGACCCTTGTCATTAGATTTAGTGCCCACCCAGATCATCCGGAATGATCTCATCTCAAGATCCTTAACGCAATTATGTCTGCAAAGACCCTTTTTCCAAATAGGGTCACTTTCAGAGATTCAGAGTGCTGAAACATGGACATGTCTTTCTGAGGTCCACCACTCAAGCCCCTCATATTGTATTAGACCCGTAGGGCTCAGCAAAATAACTGACTATATAAATAGACGTTGGCTGCAGTTATTTGTATGAAGAAGCCTAACAATGCTGCAGAGGCTAGACATCGGCCTTTACGTTGAATTGATGAAAGAATTAACACAGTACCGATGAGACTGATAATACGTTACAATTAATTCTATCTTGCAAAGTGGAATACAGCCCTGTTAGCAGACTGATCAATCCTGATCATCAGACCCGACAGTCTGTTATTTAATAAATGAATGCTCCTACAGAACGTATTGGTAAAACATATTATAATTGTGGCAGAACAGAGAAGCCAGTGTTAACGGGGAACCTGAGGGACCTCAAGGTAAAGGCAGTTGTCCTGGCAGCTGGGCTGCTGTTGAGATCAATACTTGGCTATCTTCAGGAATCTTCTGGTTGTACTGATAAAACAGAGGGATGTTTCTGGATACTGGTCACAGAGGTAGTGCATCGCAGTGTGAAGAATAGAATCTTTGGACCCAGAGACAGGTGCTTTTAATCTTGCCTCTACCATTTGCTATGCAATCTTGGGTAGCTTCATTTGAATTTAAAATAATGTATTTGATAATATACTTTGTATGATATGGAATATATGTAGCACCTGTAATCAATAAGGATGATTTTTGATTCTTTTTAAACAGTGTGAAGTATATCAGGCATACAAAAGAGTATAGATAATATATATTTAAAATTTTTTTAAATATTTATTAAGTTCTTGAAAACATTGCATTCTGCTGTTATTATATAAATCCTCTCTATATGCCCCTTAGACTACAGTTGTTAATCATGGTGTTCAAATATTCTATATTCCTACTGATTTTTTGACTGCTTGATCTATTGGTTACTATGAGAAGTATGTTAAAATCTCTCATGGTGGATTTTTAGTTTCTGATTGTACATATTTCAGTTTTTGCTTCATATATTTTGAAGCTATGTTATCACATGCATACAAATTATTATATCTTCCTGATGAATTGAAACTTATATCAACATATATGGAGCTGTTTTATCTTGCAATGTAAGTACTAGTGTTTTATTTTATTTTTTTATTTTTTAAATAAATTTATTCCATTTATTTTTGGCTGCGTTGGGTCTTCATTGCTGCACGTGAGCTTTCTCTAGTTGAGGTGAGCGGGGGCTACTCTTTGTTGAGGTGCGTGGGCTTCTCATTGTGGTGGCTTCTCTTGTTGTGGAGCACGGGCTCTAGGCACGCGGGCTTCAGTAGTTGTGGCACGTGGGCTCAGTAGTTGTGGCACACAGGCTCAGAAGTTGTGGCTCACGGGCTCTAGAGCGCAGGCTCAGTAGCTGTGGCACACAGGCTTAGTTGCTCCATGGCATGTGGGATCTTCTCGGACCAGGGCTCAAACCCGTGTCCCCTGCATTGGCAGGTGCATTCTTAACCACTGCGCCAGCAGGGAAGCCCAGTACTAGTGTTTTAAAAGCTGTTTTATCTGATGTTAATGTGACTGTACCAGTCTTTTTGTGTTTGTCTTTATAATTTACATGTGTCTTGTATAAAAAGCATATGGCTGGGTTTGGAGTTTTACCCATTCTCTTTTTTTATATGCTAAATTCAGTTTATTTGCATTGACTATGTTTACTGATATGCTTATTTCATTTTTTTTGTCATCGTTATCGTTAAAATTTCTTGATTTCTTTTTATTGGTTTTTTTTTTTTTTCCACCTCCATATTCTATTTATCCTCTTTACTTCTTTGGAAGGTATGTGTACGATTTATATCCTATTAGTAGTTATAGTAGAAAATTTAACATGTATATTTAACACATCAAATTTAAACATTTTAGAATATAGTAAACAGGGCTTCCCTGGTGGCGCAGTGGTTGAGAGTCCGCCTGCCGATGCAGGGGACACGGGTTCGTGCCCCGGTCTGGGAAGATTCCACATGCCGCGGAGCGGCTGGGCCCGTGAGCCATGGCTGCTGAGCCTGCGTGTCCAGGGCCTGTGCTCCGCAACGGGAGAGGCCACAACAGTGAGAGGCCCGTGTTACCGCAAAAAAAAAAAAAAAAAAAAAAAGTAAACAATTTTACCTTCCTTCCTTCCTAGTAATACAAGAACTTTAGAAACTTCAGTTACTCACCATCTAAGTCTTAGGCTATATTTTCCAGGATGTGGGGTCTACCTGATTTTTTTTTTTTTTTTTTTGGTCACACTGCACGGCTTGTGGGATCCTAGTTCCCCGACTGGGGACCGAACCCAGGCCCTTGGCAGTGAAAGCGTGGAGTCCTAACCACTGGACCACCAGGGAATTCCCTACTTGATTTTTTTTAATCCCAGTGATAAGAGATTATTTTATTATTAAAAAACATGGTTAATGTAGATTTAGATGAACTTTTTTGCTTTTTTTCTTGGCTTATCATTTCCTCTCACATCTCAGACCTTTATCCTTAAAGAATTACTTATTTCCTGAGGTACATCATTTGAAGTTCCTTTACTGAGGGTCTGTTTTGGTAATAAATGCTTAGATTTCATGTGTCTGCAAATGCATTTATTCCTTCATTCATAAGAGATCATTTAATATAATAGATAATTTATAATAGTGAATTAGAATAGATAATTCTATTTAAAAGTTATTCTCTCCAAGCCCTTTCCATTTTTATCTGACATGTATTATTGCTGTTATATCAGCTCAAAGTAATTGTGCTTCCTTTGAAGTAACCTGTCTTTTTTTTTTCTGATGACTTGTAGCATCTTTTTCTCTGGTATTCTGTATGTTCCCTATCTCAGTGTGAATTTCCTTTTTATTTTGTATGCTTTGGAATTTTGGAAATTTGGTATTTTTCATTGTTTCTGGAAAATCTCAGCCATTGTCTCTTCAAATATTGCTTCACCCATATTTCCAGATTATTTACATTGTAAACTATAAGTTGATATAGGTAGGATCTTAATACCTGCACTTCATACTTCCATCCGTTTGCATCTTTGAGCTGTAATTTCTTCAGTTCCATCTTCCTATTTACTCCTTCTCTCTCCAGTGGAATCAATCTGCTGCTTAGTCTATCAATTTGGTCTATAATATTAAGAACTATAGTTTTTATTTTTTCTTCTGTAAGTTCTATTTGGTTACTTTTCAAATCTCCTTGGTTAATTTTGATAATTTCTTTTTCCTTCAACACGCTTTCAGCTTCATCTTTAAAAATAACATTAAGCATACAATGTTAACCTTGCACTTAATAAATCTAATTCCCACTGTCTTTTTATTCTGAGTGTATAGTTTGTTGGTTCTTCTGGCCCTCATTCATTATTTCCTTGTAAAATATTACTGTGATCGTAGATTCCTTGGGAATTATTACAAATCCTGGGTGGGAGGGTCTTTTCCTGGCCTTTTGTTTGTTTGCTATGTTTGTTTCTTATAGGCAGTCAGGGGGCATTACCAACCTGAGACTACTTTAAATTTTTAAAAATTAAAAGACAATTTTTACTGTGGTAAAATACACATAACATAAAATTTACCATCTTAGCCATTTTGAAATGTCAAGTTTGGTTGTGTTCAGTACATTCACGTTGTTGGGCAACTGATATCTAGAACTCTCTTCATTTGCACAACTGAAACTCTATAGCCACTGAACATCAACTCCCCATCCCCCCACCCCTGGCCCACGGCAACCGCCATTCGATTGTCTGTCTCTACGAATGTGACGACAGGTACGTCATAAAAGTGGAATCATACCGTATTTATCTTTCTGTGACTGTTTAAGCATTTGAGGGTTTTAGAACCACACAGGTGCTATGAATTCTGGCCCCTAAACTCAGTCAGTGCAGGTTTGTGGTTAGAGATTCTCATGGAAGACTTTTTTCCCAACTGCCTCCCCTCCACCAGAAGACAAGACTGAGGAAGACATATAATCTCCAAAGACTCCTTCTGTGGGCCAGATTTGCACTGAGTCCACCCACATGGGTGTTGTTCTGGGTGAGAGGAGTACTCCCTTCATGTGCTGGCAGAGGCTATGTCTCTGATTTATTTCTATTCAGCCCCAGTTCTTTCTCACTTCGTCCTTTAAAACCCCCCAGGCATCAAAAAAACAAACAACCCAATTACAAAATGGGCAGAAGGCCTGAACAGACATTTTTCCAAAGAAGACATACAGATGGTCATGAAAAGATGCTCAGTATCGTTAATCATCAGGAAAATGCAAATTAAAACCACAATGAGATCTCACCTCACACCTGTCAGAATGGCCACCATCAAAAAGAACACAAATAACAAATTCTGGTGAGGGTGTGGAGAAAAGGGATCCCTTGTGCGCTGTTGGCAGGAGTGTAAGTCGGTTCAGTCATGTGGAAAACAGTACGGAGGTTTCTCAAAAAACTAAAAATAGAACTAGTATATGACCCAGCAATTTCACTCCTAGATACATATCCAAAAAAGCCAAAAACACTGATTCAAAAAGATACATGCACCGCAATGTTCACAGCAGCATCATTTACAATTGCCGAGATACGGAAGCAACCTAAGTGCCCATCAACAGGTAAATGGATAAAGAAGATGTGATGTCCAGACCTACTAGAGAATGGACTTGAGGACACAGGGAGGGGGAAGGGGAAGCCGGGACAAAGCGAGAGAGTTGCATGGACATATATACACTACCAAATGTAAAATAGATAGCTAGTGGGAAGCAGCCGCATGGCACAGGGAGATCAGCTCGGTGCTTTGTGACCACCTAGAGGGGTGGGATAGGGAGGGTGGGAGGGAGACGCAAGAGGGAGGAGATATGGGGACATATGTATATGTATAACTGATTCACTTTGTTATAAAGCAGAAAGTAACACACCATTGTAAAGCGATTATACTCCAATAAAGATGTAAAAAAAAAATTAAAAATTAGAAAAAAAGAAGGTGTGATGTCTATAAACAATGGAATACTACTCAACTGTAAAAAAGAATGAAATTTTGCCATTTGCAACAACATGAATAGATTTGGAGGGTATTATGCTAATGAAATAGACAGAGAAAGACAAATACTGTATGATATCAGTTATATGTGGAACCTAAAAAATACAGCAAACTAGTGAATATAACAAAAGAGGAAAGAGACTCACAGATACAGAGAACAAACTAGTGGTTACCAGTGAGGAGAGGGAGCGGGGAGGGGCAAGATAGCAGAAGGGGATTAAGAGGTACAAACTACTATGTATAAAATAAATAAACCACAAGGATATATTGTACAACATAGGGAATATAGTCAATATTTTATAATAACTAAAAATGGAATATAAGCTTTAAAAATTGTGAATCACTATGCTGTATACCAGAAACTTACATAATATTGTATACCAATTGTCCCTCAATAAAAAAAAAAAACCATGCAAACGGCTGCTCTAGGTCACCCCTTACTCCTTATTTTCTCTGCTCTCTCTTTTGTTTCTGCCCCCTGAACAAGTCCTTTGCTTTCCTACCAGCTTAGCCAGGCATTTAAAAATATGATATTTTGTCCCCTTTCATTTTATTCATTATTTTACATGTACTACGCTGGCAAGGTATCCTGTGAACGTTTAGCCTGCCCTACTGCTTGAACTGGCTCATACTAATTCTTAAAGAAGAATCTTTCTAACTCTATTTGTTTATACTTAGACATGTAGGTAAGTGAGAAAATGAGGGCTGGCATTAATAGAACATAACCTTTCATTGAAAATTGTGAAATAAACGTTAACTTCTACAACAGTAGGACTTCCTTGTTCATAAAATCAAACTCTATGTGTGTGTGTGTGTGTGTGTGTGTATGTTTACTCCTCGCTCATAAAATCAAACAACATGTATAGGTACATAAAATGTATATACACATATGTATATGTATTTTCTTTTAAACAATAAAGCTACAGTATCTGAGATTCGTTGGCTGCCATTTCAATGCCTCCTTTTAAAATGGCCCAGGATGGAATGGAGAGCTTGAACTGACATCAGACAAACTCAGAGCATCCTAGAAAATCCTGAGACCAATTCAGGGTTCCAGGCCTGAAATACTATACCTAGAAGTATGAACATTTCAGAGGACAGGCAACTGGGGAAAATGGCCTTAGAAAAAGGAGTGCATTTGGAAAAACAAACCAAATAAAGTAACAGAAAAAAAAAATTCAGGGAGGCAGAGGCAGGCAACTTTAGCTTTTTGATGTGAGTGTTCACAGCAAGACAGTTGCCAGGCTGGCGTTTGACTAGGTCAGCCTTTCACAGACTCTCTGAGGTCTGCTGGGCTGCATACACAATCTGACCTGTACTGAAAGGGCAAGGACTTCAGCTTCTATAATGGGGACAAATCACAAAAGAACATGTATTTCATGCAACAAAATGCACATACAACACACAAAAAGAAGAGCATGCTGAAAACAAGGCCTCCCGGAAAACAACAGGAATTTTTAGGCTTGAAAGAGAAGGTTCTGAACCCACAGGCTGCTGTGACTGTGGGTAGCAAGGTAAGATGCTGGCTCTGTCCTGCAACTCTTTTTAGGACACTGGGCTTTCTAGCCGGACTGCCGCTCAGCCTTGACTACCTGTAAAACTGTTCATTCATCCCCCTAAAGGTAGGATTTCTGTCATTTGAGAATACAAAATAAAATATCTCCAGGTGTCCACAATCCATCGATGCAATTAAATTTTTTTAAAGTTTTTCTAATCTTTTTTTTTTAATTTAATTATTTGGTTGCACCGGGTCTTAGTTGTGACAGGTGGGCTCCTTAGTTGCGCCTCCAGGGCTCCTTAGTTGCGGCACGCAGGCTCCTTAGTTGTGGCATGTGAACTCTCAGTTGCGGCGTGCATGTGGGGTCTGGTTTCCTGACCAGGGATTGAACCCAGGCCCCCTGCATTGGGAGCATGGAGTCTTATCCACTGCGCCACCAGGGAAGTACCAACAATTCAATATTTTTAAAGATATATAAATCTTCACTAGCATTCATAATAAGGCATTTTACCTTAAAATACATGCACACACACATAAAACAACAACAACAAAACTGCTATGTGCCTATCCAAAAGAAGCAGTTGAGACCCTGAGAGAGAAGAGTTAAGGAATGGCCAGCACCTTAGGACACCTCTGAACCACACTGTTGTCATGTGACCACTTGTGACCTGCTTCAGGTCATTTGCCTGGAGAGCACAGCCTGACAAGATAAATCTGCTTCTGTGTCTGGGCCCCTCCCCTAACCATCTGTTCTCTTTAAGAAATACAGGCCTGTGGAAGTGCCTGTGGACTGCGGTGGATGTAACCCTGGGGAACATTGTAGGGGGCTGCCCTTGACAGTTACAGCCGCCCAAAGTCAACATTTGTCGAAAAATAACACCAGCACTTATGTGTTCCCGTTTGGGCTTTTAATCCACAAAGGCTTTATGTGTTTTAATCACGTATTAAAACTTGACTACCTGTTAAAACTCTAGCCACATTTCCAGGTGGCATGTGATCACAGCACCGCCTCTGCCCCTGGTTTGATACAGGGTATATGGGATTGAAGAAGATAACCCATGGAGAGTCTTTTTGCCATCCGCCTCCAAGGAATTTTCTCTGCAATGTACTATAGAGTAGCTGTAGGTATTTTTATGACAGCAACATTCTGTCATCACCAAGGCAAGCTGGGTAGAGCAACATGGCTGGAAGGCATTTGGGGACTAACTATTCACTGATCAAACTCGGAGCCACTGGGACGGCCAAAGACAGGTGCTACGCCTCAATCTTTCTTCTACTTACCGATTTAACAAACCAAAGGGCTTTCATGGAAATCCAGGGCCTAGAGTTTGATTAGAGGCACAATGATAATTAAGTGCAGGAACAGAGCACATCTCTCTCTTTGAAAATTTCTCCCTGTGGAAGGGAGAGGAATTTGACCCAAGGGTTTCTGAAAGAGGAGAAGGCAGATTGCAGTGGATGGGCTCTTTACCCCTGATTATTCAGGCCAAATTCGTCCACCTCCTTAAAGGACACAATTTAGATACATTTGTTTTCATGCTCTTAATTAGATTAAGTGAGTGAGTGGAAAATCACTTCATTTATTCATTCATTCAACAAATATTTGTTAAGTGCCTAATTACCATATACCTGACACTAGGATGTAGCAGGGGACAAGACCCATTTTCTGCCTTCAGCATGCTTACTTCATTATAATAATGGTGACTTAATCTTAAGGGTGTCTTTGTAAAGGCACCAAAAAATAATCATCTGGTATCCTTTGAACTGTACAGTTTTAACTCCTGTGAATACTAGTGAATGAATGTGAAACCATCCAAAAACAATTCCAGGCAAAAGTCTGGCAAACTTAAAAGTGACCAAAATATTTTTATATATTTAAATAGCGTGGAGGTACTTTTTTTTTTTTAAAAAAAGAACAATTGGAATGTTTTGCGCATGAAATGGTTTATAACACTTAGAATCCTCTGCATACGGTGCTGTATTTCTTAATAGTTATTGTTAGGATCTTGGGTATGCATGCATTACATGCAAAATGCACAGTGTGTGGTGAGAGGAATGAGTACGTCTTGTAGAGTATATACTTTGTACATGTTATATATAGTAAAGACAGCTTACTTAGTCATATCAGTTCAGATCCAACTACGGAGCGAGAAATTAAAGACATTAATTCAGGCAACAAAGTAGGGGCCTGATAAGCACATGAGAATTGTTAAGAGAAAATATTTACTAGTAACAGTGCCCTTTTCTCATTTCCTAATATCCACTGACATTTCTTCTGTTACCCGTATGGCATGAGACAGGAAAATGTAAGAAAAACGAGATGTTTTTAAACATACAATCATGGCTACTGGCATAGAATTAGGTATGACGGTAGCTAAAGTTTACATAAAAGTCTACACTGCAACCCACAGAATGGGAGAAAATATTTGCAAATGAATCGACAGACAAGGGATTAATTTACAAAATATACAAACAGCTCATGATCAATATCAAAAACCCAACCCAATCAAATATCAAAAAAACCCAATCAAACAATGGGTGAAAGATCTAAACAGACATTTCTTCAAAGAAGACATACAGGTAGCCAAGAGGCACATGAAAAGATGCTCAACGTCACTAATTATTAGAGAAATGCAAATCAAAACTACAATGAGGTATCACCTCACAATGGTCAGAATGGCCATCATCAAAAAAGCTACAAACAACAAATGCTGGAGAGGGTGTGGAGAAAAGGGAACCCTCTTGCGCTGTTGGTGGGAATGGAAATTGATACAACCGTTATGCAGAACAGCATGGACGTTCCTTAAAAAACTAAAAATAGAGCTACCATATGATCCAGCAATCCCACTCCTGGGCATATATCCAGAGAAAATCATAATTCGAAAAGATACATGCACTCCAATGTTCAATGCAGCACTATTCACAATAGCCAGGACACAGAAGCAACCTAAATGCCCATCGACAGAAGAATGGATAAAGAAGATGTGGTACATATATACAATGGAATAGTACTCAGCCATAGAAAGAATGAAATAATGCCACTTGTCGCAACATGGATGGACCTAGAGACCGTCATACTGAGTGAAGTAAGTCAGACAGAGAAAGACAAATACCATATGATATCACTTATATGTGGAATCTAAAACAATGGTACAAATGAACTTATTTACAAAACAGAAATAGAGTCACAAATGTGAAAAACAAACTTGTGGTTATGGGGGGAAGGGGGAGAGGGATAAATTGGGGTTGACATATACACACTACTGTATATAAAACAGATAACTAATAAGGACCTACTGTATAGCACAGGGAACTCTACTCAGTGCTCTATAATGACCTATATGGGAAAAGAGTCTAAAAACGAGTGGATATATGTATATGTATAACTGATTCACTTCGCTGTATGGCAGAAACTAACACAACATTGTAAATCAATTATACTCCAATAAAAATTTTTTTTTTAAAGTCTACATTGGTTTGTAGAGAGCACTCAGTGACAAAGAAACACAAACCTTGAACACATTTCTGTGTGATGTCGTGTGGTGACATTGGCCACAGCTATTCTTTCATGAATGCAGTGCCTATTCTATGTCTGCCTGGGACAATGGAGAAAGGGAGTGCTGGGGTCACTGTGTCTGATTCTATTTCTGACACCAGCACTTACTTGCTAAGTGACCGTCAGCAAGTCATTTAAGCCTCCAGTTTTTTGCTCATCTGTCAAAAGGCATTAAGAAAAATTATTTTTTAACCCTTAATGTGTTAGGCAAATGTCCCCGATTATCGTTTATCATGGTTTTCCTTTCATTGCAAAACTTATTTTAAAAGAAATAGAAAATCCAGGCAAATACTGGACAAACTGAAATGGAGCAAAACTACTTAATATACCTAAAAGTGCCGAATAAAATACAATTAAGTTATGCTGGTAATTGGTATGTGTTGAGTATCCTAAATCGCACTCTTTAACAAACACGCTTGGGCGAATCAGCCCAATGTCAAGAGCAAACGAAGGCACTAGTCCTGTATTCTCTCTGATACATTATACCCACCAAAAGCTTCCACAAGTAATTTTTTTCTTCTAGAGACATTTTTCATGACTCTGACACCATTCCCGTGAAATGTGACATTATAACAAAAAGGATTGCCACGTCTATGAGATTTATCTTCACTCTCCTCAATACCATCATTCCTTGAACTGTGTATCGCTTACATGAAAAACGCAACCTCTTTTGTGCTCTGTGGTAGCTGGAAAGTTCATATGGTAAAAAGCTCTTCCTAGGGTGGATAAACTGTGAAATCCATTTTAAAATGAGGTTTTAATTACATTTCGCAATTCAGAGCCAACTTCTGGTTTTGGTGTAATTTAAACAAGAGTTTTTTTCTCTTGCAGCCATCTGTTCCTCTTCCTCAAGCCTACACTTATGTCATAATATTGAAAATGTGACGTCATTCCCTCCTATGACATCATTAAACATGTCTGTACGATAAAGACCCAAGAAGAGAACTGAATCACGTGGGAGGAAGACGCCTGTTCAAATATAGATGAGGAATATGTAAAATAAATACATTGCAATCGGAATTATTTTTCTATTGCTTTTCATTCCCAGTTACTCCTTACAGATGAAAAGACTGTTCCATACAAGTAATGCTTTATCACCAAAAAATCCTCTAAAAAAGACAAAAGAATCTTTAAGATACCTACATATATGGGAATAAACTAGTATATTAATGTGAATGCACCATCTGAATTGACGGCTTTGAGTGTGTTTGAAACCAGAGTTCCTGGTAAATATTTAATTGAAATAATAAATTATACTTTCTAGCCATAGACGATGTTTAGGCCGTACATTAAAAACTTACTTCGTTCTATTCAGTTTCTATTTTTGACATTAAAAAATAAATTAATTGAAATTCATCAATTAAGAATTTTTCAGATTTTGTAGGTAAGTTGCAACTGCCGTTAATGGTACAGAAATATACGTAGTGTCTTAAAATTATATTAACGTTGAATTTATTAGGTTATAGTAATTTATACATTAATTTCTTTTAAACATTGTATTACAACTATTTTAAAAGTTATTTTAGGTTGTTACATCAACAATTCTAGGTGAGTTTAATAATTCTTTTAAGTGGTTGTTGAAGAACTCTCATAAAATTATAAAGAATCCCACATGACACTATCTGTACAAATACTCATTGGTTTTAAATTAAGAAATTCAGTGAAGAGGGAGACAGGACTTTTTTGGAGTTCTTTTGTGGTAAACAATTTTTATAATAATCAGTCATTGAAATTAAACATTGTTTTAAATAAATCGGTTATATATAAGCATCTCCTTAGTATCGTATTTTTAAGTTAAAAAAATTTTTTCAATTACTTGGTCGAGTTCATAAGTTTTGGCACTGAAGATATTCTGTGCTTCTGTATGTGTCAGGCCCTGAGCTAGTCCAGTCTCAAAATACAGCGACACTCACAGCGCTTACCCTCCAGGCCCTGGAATTCACAGACTGGAGGAGCTGATGAATTCCAACAGTCACTGCACAGTATAATGGAAAGTGCACTAGCCTAGGAGTTCCTGGAATTCCTGGGTTCTTGATCACTTAAAAGACCCAAGCTTTAGTTTCTTCATTTCTGCAATCGTGTTCATATGCAGCATCAGTATTTCACCAGTTCATTATGAGTTTCAGAACCTGCCCTTTCCATGCTCGTGGTAGCATTTAATGATGCCAACATCTAATGAACTGCCCGTGGCAGGCCCTTGATTCTCCTTCTACACTTCTGTCACTATGGAGACCGTGTCCCACCGCTTACTCTTCCTTCTTGCCCTATTCTGGTCAATGACAGTATTATTCGCCCAGATGTTAGTCTAAAGTCCCCTCCCCTCTGCAGCCCCACATGTTAAAACCTGTCTACCACACTAAGATCTCCAAATATAGCCCCTCTGATCTATTCCTCTGTTGTTCACTTAATTCAGGTCCTCATTGTCGCCTGAACTACTGTAATAGTCTCCAAACAGGAACCACCCCCTTAGCTTTGCTCCCTAATCTAGCCTCCAAATTGCCATCATTTGGATCTTTGCAAACACACATCTGATTACATCCCCCACCCCGAATTACGATCCTTCAGTGGTTCTGTGTCACCTTCAGCACAAAATCCAAACATCTTGGTCATCTGGTCCCCACCCATCTCTCCACCTCATCTCCCACCCTCTCTAGTGCATAGGCAGAATCTGGGCTAAAGCCACACTGCCCGTGACTTTGAGTAACTTATTTCCAACCTAGTCCGTCTGGTGGAAATACCCTATTCTCTGCTCTACTAGGCAGAGTCTTTCTTCAATATACAACTCATCAGAGATTTTGTTCTCTATGAAGCTTTTCCTGGATGAGCCAAGCAGTGTTTGATATCTCCTACTTTGTGTCAACCCAGTTCCTAGTAGTACTTTCTTAGACTTGGTAAGGTCTGAAAAGCCATTCTGTGTTTCCATGTCTCTTTTCCCTAACAGACACTGATCTTCTTGAAGGATGAGACCCTGTATTATTTGTCTTTTTTTCCCCAGCTCATACTTCGTAGTAAGTAGATGATCAACAATTTCTTATTAGATGGATGGGTGGGTGGGTGGGTGGATGGATGGATGGATGGATGGATGGATAGAAGCGTCTCCCCTCATGCACTTTAGCTCTGATAAATTACAGCCTTATCTTCTAGAAATGACAAGCTCTTTTACCTCTCAATAGGTGTTCTCCTGGATCATCCATCCGTCACCGGACACTTAAACCCCACCAACCTACATCTAAATAGTTTTCTTCAAGACTCAACTCAAAGGAGTCACCTCTTTCATTATTCTTTCATAATACTTTGTATGTATTTGTACTATAAAAAGCTTTCAACACATTTAATTGTAATTATTAATTTAGATATCTATCTCCTTCCCTAGACTTTCAGTTCTTTGAGACAGCAGCTTAAATTTCTTATTCATAGGAGTATCCCAGCACAAAGGCTAGCACGGGGTAGGTGATAGCACAAGACAGTAAATGTTGGCTGTATTAATTCATGAAGGTGTGCTTGAATGTATGAGATGAAATCATGTATTTGTGAGTATCTTGAAACTATAAAAACCCAAGACAAATGTTAGGTAATGTCATCATCTTGATAACACCACGTGTTATATCCTTTCCTCTGCTTCTTAGTTCTCGCTTCCCAGAGAGCGCAAAGCTCCTTGTCTAAATTATCTCTTCACACAGACTTCCTTGTTCCCACTCAGAGTGCATTTTGACATTAAACTACACCCCTCAGCTCTTGGGTCAGATCTAGAATATAAAGAGGTTTGAAAAACAGAACCAACTGTCTTGCGTTTTAATACTGGCCTTAAAACATGTATGTACGTGATAACAATATTCTGAAAATGAAGATAGCCAAATGGCATCAGAGAACCATTTTCTTAGTCAATAGCAATATATTTGTCATAAATATAAGCCCGTTCCTTACATAGAGAGAATCTGTTTACTGGTTGAAGAGCAAAAGTGTCAAACATGCAACAAAAGAAATGATATAGTATGAATAACAAGAACAAATACTTGATTCGAGCACCTCATCTTCCTCTTGGGAAATCTCAGGACATTTTACAAATGACATTGCAATCAACTTCATTCACCTGGAAGAAGGGACTTTCTCCAGTGTGAAATGCAGTAGCTCTTCTGCATCTCAGAGTCACCTCATTGACTATTTAGGGCAAGAGGTGAAAGATATATACCTTAAAGGCTGGGGAAGACTGGAATAAGAGAGAATATAATTATTCATGCATATAGAATATGGAATGAGGAAAACTGGCTGCGGTTGACACCTTCGCTCTTATAAGAAGTGCTATGAGATCATGGAGGGGCAGGACCTCCGTTTAATCCTCTTCTGACAGACGTCAGGCAGAGTACATTTTCCCCTGGTACCATTTTGACATCTGGGGTCAATCCTTTCTCCAAGTGAAAAAAAATTCACATGCATAAATGCAACTTCAGTAGCACCTTGACAATCCCTGGAAGTCATCCAGCTGAATGTCACTTTAATGTAGTTAAGTCACCTTGTTAGACATTCACGGTGCAAGGTGAGATGCTTTTGTGATGGGGTGTTTTTCTCCATAGGTAAGTGCTGACGTAAGGAATGGAGCAGCTGAGGCGGGTGAATGCTGTCATCACAAAAGGGGCAGCAGGGTCTAAGAACATGGCTTCTGAAGATGAACGCAGTTTGCATTTATTCACCACCTCCTCCTTTGGGAAGTTGAGACTTACAAGCTTTTCTGAGACTTAGTTTCCTCATCTATAAAATGGGGATGATCATACTTTTCTCATGTCGTTTTTGTAAAGATTAAATGAGAAAGGGCTGTTTATTTTGCCTGAGGATTATTGTTTTATTTTCTTGCTTCACCTACTTCTCCATCCTACCGCCTCATGAATATCTAATACCAAACTCATTTTATTTTCAGGGCTGTCTTCTGAAAAGTATGTCTGATCATTGACCTACTTTTCCCCATGGATTTTATACTATGTTTCCTCCTTCAATAGGGAGAATTTAAGTGCACTCATATCTTAGTTGCCTTCACACTAATGTTCAGTTATCTAGGGTGTGTCACATCATCAAATGTCACTAATAATAATAATATGTATGTATGTATGTACATACCTGTATGTATGTGTACATATGTATGTATGTATGTATGTGTGTATATTTATCCTGGCTTTCTAATGACAGCAAATTTGTCTGCCTCCTTTTTAAACAGCATTCTCCTGATGGTCAAAATCAGCTTAGGGGCTTCCCTGGTGGCGCGGTGGCTGGGAGTCCGCTTGCCGATGCAGGGGACGGGGGTTTGTGTCCCGGTCCGGGAGGATACCACGTGCCGTGGAGCGGCTGGGCCCGTGAGCCATGGACAATGGGCCTGCGCCTCCGGAGCCTGTGCTCTGCAGCGGGAGGGGCCGCGGCGGTGAGAGGCCCGCGTACCACAAAAAAAAAAAAATCAGCTTAATTGCTTCTTTTCTGAAATTTTCTCGCCTACATATGACTGTGAAATTTTTAAGAGTGTTTTACAGAGGGACCATTTCCCTCAAAGACACACTCCTTTCTACGTGCTGTTCTACAGGGTAAGAATTCCCAGGGATTACCTTTGAAACTTCCACGTGTAGATGAATCTTACTGAACATGTTCGTCTTCCTCTAGAAAGTGATCCCTGCCTATGGTACCATTCTTCCGATAACATTTCCAATACAGGCAGGATTTATATATAATTGACATCTGGAGATCTAGATGCCTACGTTCCCCAGCCCTCTCTGAGATGAGGTTTTTGGAAGACCACATCCATGAAGATCACCTAGGGCCTCGTGGGCCACTGTTAAGGCCCTGGCTTTTTCTCGGAGGGAAATGGGGAGCTATTGGTGGGTTGTGAGCGGAGGAGAGACCTGATCTGACTTAGGTGTGTAGATAGATTTTGGTTGCTGTATTGGAATAGACTGTAACAGAGGAAAGGTAGAGAAGTAGGGAGAGTACTTGGGAATCTATTGCAGGGATCCTGCAAGAGAAGATGGTGTTTTGGACCAGGAGGGTAGCAGGGGAGGTGGTGACGTATTTGGATTCTGGTCCTATTTTGAAAGTCAAACCAAAAGTCTATCTTGATGGGCTAGATGTAGAGTGACTCAGAGGAAGAAAGAGGACAAAGCTCCAGGATTTTTGGCCTGAGCACTGGATGGATGGAGTTGCCATCAACTTAGTTGGAGCAGCTGGTTTGGGGCAGGACATGAGGGGTTTAGTTCAAGGCATGTTAAGCTTGAGTTGCCTATTAGACAACCAAGTAGAGACGGCAAGCAATTAGGCATGCAGGTCTGAACTTCAGGAGAGAGGACCTCATTATAGAAGACCCTTAATATGTGCCACTTAGTATTTGTAAGAGGCTTAGAGCAACATAAGGCTCCTAGTAAGAAAGTAAGCAATGGTCACAATGAACATAGTTCCTTTTCCTCCTCTGACCATATTATTAGAAATAACCAAAATACCTGTAATGGTCAAATCCTGTCTATTATATGTCGTTATGCTTTGAGCTACTGATTGAAGACCTCCACAAACTAAGCCTTTCTTACTTTTTCAGATAACTTCCATTTTTCAAGTGCAGTTTTTGAGGTTACTGCGGGGAGGGAACTACATTTCAAAATAAAAATTAAAACACACAGTGTGCACACAAAGTCAACGTAATTCTGGAAAATGTCCTTTGAGGATAAAATATGTAGCACTGGGACTTCCCTGGTGGCACAGTGGTTAAGAAGCACCTGCCAATGCAGGGGACACGGGTTCGATCCCTGGTCCGGGAAGATCCCACATGCCGCGGAGCAACTAAGCCCGTGCGCCACAACTACTGAGCCTGCGCTCTAGAGCCCACGAGCCACAACTACTGAAGCCCGCGCACCCTAGAGCCCGTGCTCTGCAACAAAGAGAAGCCACCGCAATAAGAAGCCCGCGCACCTCAACGAAGAGTAGCCCCCCCCTCGCCACAACTAGAGAAAGCCCGCGCGCAGCAGCGAAGACCCAACACAGACAAAAATAATAAAAAATTTTAGAAAAGGAAAAAAATACTAAACTTATCTCTTCCCCCTTATGTTATTTTAATTGTGTATATTTCATTTTTAAGCATGGTTCTTTGGGGAAAACAGAATATGTTTACTATAGTAAAACACATATTCTTTTAGCCTAGTAATTTTGGAAGCAAAAATGGTCTCCATGGTAAGAAGATAGAAAAGGAGTGGTATTAATAGAAGGTAGCACAGAGCTAATGTGCATTTTATAGCATAAAGGAAAGACGTTTTTAGCCTCCCTGCCTTAAACAACATCGTGAACTCTAAGTTACGCTAAACGGGTGAACAGAATAAAAACGAGCCAGCTACGATATGATGGCTGAGTGAAGGTCAAGACCAACTCTCCGGCAGCAGCCCAGGACAGCAGAGCCCTCTCACACTCGGACACAGAGGCTTAATTGGTCCTCCTAGGGTTTGGAAGAGAGGCTTTGAAAATACTTCTGACCCCTTAGAAGCAGATTTATAGACATACAATAGTGCTTTAATCCTTGCATCCTGGCATTGCCAAAGTAATAGGATATCAGAATGGATAAAACCCTAATAAGACAAGGATTATCTGACGTTGCAACTCTTCTCCAAGCCCATCTTGGATCCCAAACAATCACTTCCTTCCTCTAGGTCCTTAACTCCCTTCATACAATGTTTAATGAGGTGTATTTTTTCCTTCACATTTTTTCCATATTGCCTCCTGGTAGGATTTTTTCTTTCTTTCTTTCCTATTTCTCTCTGTGCTTGAATCTCTACGATGGCATTTTGGGAGTTAATTTTAGGCCTCCTTTTTACTTGTTAGAGTCTCAATTTCTTGAGATAATCTACTCGTTCCAGACTCAACTCTTCTGTCTGTAGCCTGCACTCATCCTATATTTTTCTCCTTTTCCCATTCATTTACACAGTCTTACAAAGAGTGATATTTTTACTATGATCTCTACTGAAGTGAGAAGATAGCCGTAAAATTATCATAAAATAATAAATTCTGTTTAAAAAATAAACACACCAGAACATAAATATCTGTAGGAGTATTGCCCCTCCTTTTTCTAAAAAAAATCGCAATGATATTCACATATGCTTTGGAATTAATTTTAGAACAGATCCTCACAAGAAAATCGCCCTGTTACCTTACCTTGGCTTCCTGTTTTATCCAGATCAGTATTACTCACCTAATTCTCCAATCCTGATGCCAAATTTCCTCTGATAGTTTCCACAGTTCACAGCAGTCCCACTAAGGATTTTCAAAGGAATACGGAGCATATCCTGAAGACAATTCTGAAAAAGAATTACAAAATTGTTTTGGAGATGGCAGCATAATTAAAATGTCTACAGTTCCCAAGTCCTTGAGATGGGAAAACTCCCTTTTGGATGGGAATTTTCCCTAATTTCTGATAACAAATTGAACTATTTTATAGTCACATCATAAAAGCCAACTTAAAAGTTCTTTTACTTGATTTCAACTACATTCCAGTACATGGTGTGCTTAAAACTTTGAATCTGTCTATGTGAAAAATATGCTCTTGTTTTTTTGTTTGTTTTTGGCCACACCACGTGGCATGTGGGATCTTAGCTCCCCGACCCACCAGGGATCAAATTGGCGTCCCTGCATTTGGAAGCTTGGAGTCTTAACCCCCGGGCCACCAGGGAAGTACCTGGAAAATATGCTCTTAAGAGTTACAATATGGGGCTTCCCTGGTGGCGCAGTGGTTGGGAGTCCGCCTGCCGATGCAGGGGACACGGGTTCGTGCCCCGGTCTGGGAAGATCCCACATGCCGCGGAGCGGCTGGGCCCGTGAGCCATGGCCGCTGAGCCTGCGCGTCCGGAGCCGGTGCTCCGCAACGGGAGAGGCCACAACAGTGAGGGGCCCGCGTACCGCACACAAACAAACAAAGAGTAACAATATGTCTGTCTTATTGTCTCTAGGACTCTCCTTGACAAGAGGGAACTACTGGAGTTGGCTCAACTTGGCTGTTACTTGGAATATGATCTCTTTGGTTCTGAACTTTTCCATTATCAGTTCAACCCGGATGCCCAATGATAATAAAAGAATTGAAAGGTAAACATGATGAAATCTCTCATGGTCTTTCCTTTCACCATCTCTTTTGGATTTTCTTATCTGGGTGGGTATTAGCAAAGATTCAGAAAACAGTAAGCAGGCAGAACCAGGGACTTGCAGAGAAAAATATACCAATGCTGTTTCAGGAAGGCAAATCTCTATATATTATTTTGAGGAGAAACTGAATCAGCCTAAGTAGGCAGAAGCTTCGCAAAGCCTTAGTTCAGTGCAGATGGGCAGCTGATAAGAAATACAGACAAAATCTCTGCTCTGACAATAAAAGAACAAAAGACATTTCCCTCTTTTTTACTCTTAACGAAGTAAGCTGTTTCTTTCTCAGGTTGACCACACCAGAGGTCCTAACCTCCTATAATTAATTTTTGAAATGCTTTACTTAAAATATTCACTAAAGAGGTGACTGCAACGTACAGGCTATAAGTATAATGTCTAAAGGTCAAACATTACATAAAATCCAACCTCTCAAAATTTTCCAATATTTTGGGGGTGAAAGCAAATAATTGTACAAGTCATTCTCTGCAACCGAGTGGAAAATTTCCGGAGTCAAGGCTGGATGCTACCTGGTTTGTCTTTGTTACATGGTGATATGAAGACTGAATGCACCAAGTTAGGGAATGTGGGAGGAGAAATAGATTTGGGATTGACAGGATGACTTTATCTTGGGAATATCGTGTTGCTATCTGGTGGGGCCCTGGGATAAGGGTGTGAAGCTCAGGACAGAGACTTGGACATAAATCTAGACATTGTTGGCTTGCATGTGACAGTTGGAAGCGTGGGAATGAATGAGATCACTCAGAGAAGAGAATGAGGACAGAGCTCTGGTGACCACCAACACTTAAGGGATGAACTCAGGAACAGACCCTCAGAGACAGGTTGAGAAATTTTCAAAGCGTTAAGAATATCAGAGAAATGCATTTTTATTAAAGTTGTTGGAGAAGGATACTTAAAGCAGAAGGGTTTGAACTCTTTTAATATGTGGCAGATATCAAGTGAGATAAAGACTGAAAAGTATCCATTGGATTTCACAATCAGGAAGTTGTTTGGTTTTTTTTTTAATTTTATTTTTGGCTGTGTTGGGTCTTCATTGCTGCACACGGTCTTTCTCTAGTTGCTGCAAGCGGGGGCTGCTCTTTGTTGTGGTGCGCGGGCTTCTCCTTGCGGTGGCTTCTCTTGTTGCGAAGCACAGGCTCTAGGCATGCAGGCTTCAGTAGTTGTGGCTCGTGGGCTCTAGAGCGTAGGCTCAGTAGTTGTGGCACACGGGCTTAGTTGCTTGGTGGCACGTGGGATCTTCCTGGACCAGGGCTCGAACCCGTGTCCCCTGCATTGGCAGATGGATTCTTAACCACTGCGCCACCAGGGAAGCCCAGGAAGTCTTTATTTCAGTCAATAAGTGCAGTCTTGGCAGAAAAGGCTTGAGGAACGAGTAGAAGGGGACGAAGAGGACAGAGGCTACACTTTCAAGAAGCTTGATAGTAAAGGGAAGCAGGGCTGGAGCGCTGGAGCTAGAAGTCCAGACAGGACCAAAGGAAGGTTTTGTTAGGAGACAGAGAGAATGAATCCAGGGAAGTGGTGCCTAATCTACAGGGTCATTATAGAATTTATATGAAATAAAATATGCGGTTTTTAGCTGAGTGTCTGGGGTAGACTATGGAAGTGGTCCGTCAATGTTAACCGAAAAAAAATCTGGACAGGTAAGAGATACAGAGGAAGGCTCTTAAGGAGACAAAGAGATGGAATCTGGGCAGCAAATAGGAAGTTGGTTGAAAGGAGGTATACTGTCTCCATGGAAACGAAAGCAGGTGCGGCAGGTAATGGAGTGAGTGCAGAACGGTGTTTTGGTGAGAGGAACAGGAAACTGAGGACAGATGGTCCCGTGTGATCTCTAGGGCGCCTGTGAAGGAGACATGGTCATCTCCTGAGAAGGAAGGAATGGATTCAGGGCAGGACCTTGTAGAGGAGGATAAAGGCTGGGAGTGGATGGTGAATGAATGAGAGATACTGTTGTGTGGAAGACCCAGTGGAGGCCAGAGATCATGACTGCATGACTGTCCACTGGCACCAATGTCCATGATTTGGTGATTATTTTCCTAAAAAATGTTTTGTGTTTTGGTAGTAGGACCAAAGAAATTTTGTGAATAGAAGTAGAAGATGGAGACAGAGAGCTTGAGGGTTGGGATTCTGTCTGAAAAACATGGTTGATATTGGGGGGACCACGGAGGGGTTGAGATGAGGGTCACGAGGTCCAAGCTGGAGGGAAGAAAGTGTAGAGAGAGATGGAGAGATGTCCAGGAATAACATGGCAGGGGAAAATCCCTGGATGCTTGAAGCAAATGGGTGAATACAGATAGTGGAAGAAGGTGAGCGAAAAAGTAGAAGGATGGAACTCCTGGTCAGAGTGGGGAAAGGAAGGTTGAGTGGAAGTAGTTCTCCATGGCGACACGGAGCAGAACAGGGTTCTGACTGTAGAAAACTGGTTGGAATGGGAGTAAAAGCCAAACTGGAGCAGAGAAGTGATGTCCAGAAACTGTGGGGCTCAAGCAGCAGGAGTTGAACACATGTACATTGGGTTTGATGGGGAGGTCTTGAGCCAGCGGCCACAGCTCGGACAGCCTTAGGGTCTTTCCCCCGGGAAGTCTATCTTTACATGTATGCCTTCTACTGTCCCTGTGTACTGGCAGACCTCCTTGCTGAGCTTATTAACAGTAAAATAGGCTTCAAGTTTAATATCATCAGACAGAGTTGATTGACATTACAGTAGTTTTGTATATAAATATGGAGACACTCAGCTCTACACGAGCAAACTGCTTTGACTGTTCTGACCAGAATCCCTAGGGCTTTTTTTTGTTTTTTTACTACTCAAACCAGTTCTTTGATAAACAGATTTATTGGTTTGTTTGTTTTGTTTTATGATTTTAATTTCCTTGCCCAGGAGTACCACTCAATACAGGCAAACAGGTTTCCTAAGAGTCCTACTAGCTTGGACCATACTCAGAGGTGAATATTCTCTGGAATTTAAAATGGGGTGCTGTGTAGACCTTCCTCATCTTTCATGACCTCAGAACCATGATTTCCTGATGAATGCCCTCAACACACGTTTTACAATTCATCTTGGAAATAGGAAGTTTGCTCCCAGGACCTGCTTTGTTTCTCTAAGCCCGTTTATGGCAGTGAGCTTTATCTTCTCCACCCCTATGCTTTCCATGACACTCCTAGACCTGAAATAAAAGAGGGAATCTGCAGAGGGAGGTCTATGGGGATATGAGCTTTCACTGAGCTAAATGTAAACATTCTAGATGTACGGAAATACATCAAAAAGTATATATATGTGCATGTGTGTTTGTGTATGTCTATGTATCTGTGTATGTACGCATCCTTAATCTTTGTAAATTAAAACCATGCATTAAGTGCCTGGACTCGAGTGCAGCTCACGGTAATTACTAAATGACGTTTGGGTTGTGTGTGTATCCCCTTGTCCCTACCTCCTGGGCGCCTGATTTTCATCATTCATCAGCAGTCCTTCTCTGAGCCGCAGTAATCTCAAAGCTTTGAAGTGCAAGAACAGAGAAGCATGCTTCTGCCTACCTCTGGTTTTCAGCACCAGAAATTCTGTGTCTAACACCTGTTTTCAATCTTATGTTCCATTTCTCAATCTTATTATATCTCTGCCTTTTCACACATTGTAGTCTCTCTCTAATATTTGTTTGCAAAACACTAACTCATTTGTATTGCTATAATTACTGTGATTTTTTGTCTTCTCCTCTGTATTGGTTCCTTCCTTCTGGCGGTCTCTCTCTAAATACTGTTCTTCTACACAATGGCGCAGCATATGAGACGATCTCTTATTTTAGGAGTGACCAGGCAGTTTTCCTGAGAGTCAGGATATAATTATGTGTCTAGAGCCAGAACATTCTCTTTCTCATGAGATAACTGGTCTCCAGATTCTTGACTTAATGAGTTCTAAGGGTTCCCATTTTGAAATGAGTATCTTTCCACACTACTGCGCAATTCAGTGGCTTTGTGCTTCAGGATATGACACAGGCTTCTTACAGGAATTTGTTTACACAAATGTGCCTCTGTAGTAATAAGATATCTCTTTTTCTCAGACAAGGAAAAGAGACAAAAATGTTGAGAAATGCTCAGAAAATACACCGGGGAAAGTGTACCTTAAAATTTCCTGTAAGGTGATACTCCTTTTCAGTTGCGGATCAAGGTTTGTCACACTACGTTTCAGCACTGTGCATGCATCTGTCAAATCTTTCTCTCTTTTCATAAACGATCATATAACGGCCTTAAATAATTCCCTTAAAGAGAGTTCGTTCCACAAGTAACTTCAGATCAGGACTTTTGGACATTATACAAATCTCAGAGAGGCAGGTAATGCCCTGTCCCTATAGAGGGGTAGGTAGGCATACAGGGAATTCAGAGGTAGGGGATTAAGAGGTATAAACTATTATGTATGAAATAAGCTCCAAGGATATATTGTATAACACAGGGAATATAGCCAATATTTTATAATAACTATAAATGGAGTATAACCTTTAAAACTTGTGAATCACTATACTGTACATCTGTAACATATACTATTGTACATCAACTATACTTCAATAAAAAGAAAGAAAGAAAGAAGCAAATAATGGTGGTGGCACAGCTAGCACTCTAAGTATTCTTAGGACACACATGAGGTACGTGTGATGTGAATGCAGATTTCTAGACAAAACACCCGGGTTGGCTCTTTTCTGGCATTCCTTTGGCCTGCAAACATAAGATCTAATCTTTAAGTATAATTTCTTTTAAAATGTATGTTCTCAGAGGGCAAGGCTTTGTGCTCGAGTTTTTTGATGCAGTGGCCCACATTTTGCTTGCTGTAGTAGTTATTAAATATGACTCATGCACTAGAATGCCGAGAAATGCTACTGAAACAAAAAAGATACCTTTCAAATAATTAGCCCTTGGCGGAAGGCGCTACCCATCCATCTAGATCCATTTGGAAATCTAGGGATCGACAAGACAGGACAGAAAATGCCAGAGAACAGCCATGGTCTCCAAGCTGCATCTCCTGCCATCAGAGACCCATGGAAGTCACGGCAGACACTGCCCAGGGTCCAGACCTATACAGATGGTGGCTGTCAGAGGTGACCGACTCACATTACAGATTACAGCACTTAACAAAGCCAAGAGGATTAGATGTTTAGACAATAGGCAGGAAGCCATTCTGTAGTCAACTGACTATAAATTTAAAGGAACAGCTCATTATTTATAGCAATCTTAATGAAATGGAAGGAAGAAAGAGTAAATTTTTATTGGCCAATTTAATCCAATGCTCCCAGACTACTACTAAGTCAAAATTCCCATCGGCTTCAAAAGGATTAGCGCAGAGGGACCGTAACTGACCTTTTAAAAATGACTAGCAATCTAAAATATGACACAAATGAACCTATCTACGAAACGGAAACAGACTCACAGACATAGAGAACAGACTTGTGGTTGCCAAGGGGGTGGCGGGTGGGGGAGGGATGGATTGGGAGTTTGGGTTTAGCAGATGCAAACTATTACACAGAGAATGGATAAACAACAAGGTCCTACTGTCTAGCACAGGGAACTATATTCAATACCCTGTGATAAACCATAATGGAAAAGAATATGAAAAAGAATATATATATATGTATAATGGGGTCACTTTGCTGTACAGCAGAAATTAACATAACACTGTAAACCAACTATACTTCAATAATAGTTAAAAATAATTTTTAACTTGATAGTTAAAAATAACTATCAAGCTCATCATATGCCCTTCATTTTCAAACCAACTGATTTTACTCTCAGAATGTTCTACTTGTACAAGGATTCCTTTTGTTTCCCTATTTTAATCACAAACAGTCGTTGATTTTATTTGCTAGGAGAAAAAGGAGAGACAGAGAGAATGAAATCTGAAAAATGGGTCGACTAAGCGAGGCATTTTAGAATGGAGAGCTGGGTACAAATCCAGAATAAAGTTATTTAATAAAATGCTAAAGTGGCCACTTATGCAAACTGGCGCATCCTGTTAGAAGCTGTGTCTAATGCAGGACTGCCAGGCATCGTCATAAATATCACAAGCTGGGGATTTCTGTGTGCAGGGAATAAGGATCATGTTCCTACTAGGGTGCGGTAATATCTTTGTCATCACCACACAATATTTATTAAGGGTCTCCCAGGACACGTGCCGCAAGGGAAGACGGTATCTTTATGACAACACAATAGGTTTATGAGTAAAAAGTTTAAGGCACCCTGAAAACTGTAAACGTGAGACCGATGCCATATAATGAGTTAACATTTTTCACAGGGTACGTCTTCTGGTGGATGAGGGCTATGAAGGTCGGATTCTGATGGCACATGACATACACACGAAGCATCGGCTGACGAAATACGGAGGTCACGGCCATTCTCATATACCTACCAACACTGTTCCTAAAATGTTGTTTAGAGGCATAACTGAGGCTGCACTTGATAAGATACTGATAGAGAACCCCAAGCAATGGCTAACTTTCAAATAGGACGGTTGTTCTGAATTCATACCTTGAGTATAAAGCTTGCAGGGAACAGACTGGGATTTCAAACCCACTGTGAGATATTAATCAGAGCTACATTGGACTGACAGAGCATTTCCTTTTTAGGAGAATTAGAAGACTTCCGCCTTCTCAGAAACTGGCTATTACATCTGTACGTTTAGGGAGTTACTGAGCCTAATTAAGCCCTATTGTTTTTCCTTAACAAAATAAAGACAAAAGTACCCATATCCAAACAACGATTTACAGTCTACATCCCCTTAGTGGAGTTTTGCTTCCTTTTGTTTTGTTTTCTTAATCTGTCACCAGCACTGCATGAGAAAATTTAAAGTGTTTCTAGTTAAATTACCCCTTTCTGGAGCAATCTAATGTTTCCTGTAATATTGATGATTCTACTAATTATCCTGCTGTCCTTTAATTAATGCTTAATGAATGATATGGCAGGACAAAATAGCTTCTGCAGCAAGGGGAGTTAAATTTTGAGACCGTTTTTTCAAAAGATACTGTAATATAATTACCAACTCACAATGGTAAAAATATTGTGGAAGCTTAATTATATGCTGTTCACCTATCTATATATACTGATAATACATCAGTTTTGTTGCCTGTGGCTTTCTGGTATCCAGTTTTCCTATAAATTTTGTTGTGTTTTGAAAAATTTGTACAAGGGGACATGAACACATGACATAGTACTCAATTAGAAAAATTCAATCATAAAAGTCAAAATATATTACATAATATAGTTTAATGAATCATTACATTTATGGTAACAAAGGCCACAATTTAATTAATAATATAGAATGCAAAAAAAAAAAGAGAAATGTTTGCCTTATGTATATTCTCTTTATTTCCTTTACCTTTATATTTGTCTTTCCTTGGGCCTGAACAGAGAAAATAACGCTTACTTATCTGAAGAAAATGTCAGATCTATTAGAAGTGACAGTCTGATTCTAGAGCCAACTCTTTAAAAGACACCCAGCCCTGATGTTTTGTGTAAATAAAGCCTTTTTAAAACTCTCAGTTGACCTGTTCTGCTGTTTATAAGCTAATCTTTTGGTTGAATCCTTTGCTATGATTTGTTACCTAAAAAAAAATCTCCAAACCCCTACTGCTAATTCCTCTTTGATAAATACATATTGTTAAATGGAAATAAAATCCACTGCAATTCCTTTATGAGTTATCTTACATATTAGAAAGGCCAAATAGAATTAGCCATTATTCTTGATAAACGGGCTTACATGTTTTTAATCATATAAATCATGAGAGTTACTCAGACCAAGGCATTTAAACCAAGCAAACAGCACATTCAGATGGGAACACCAGGCATAACTCTTTTGGAAAGTTGAGGTTGGCTAAATAAAAGATATTTCCATGGATCAACGATGATCAAGCTTTCTGTGTATTAGAACAGAAAGTATCCAAGAGGAATGAGCCAAACAGAACAAACTAATTCCTTTAAATGAAAAAAATGCAAATGTCCTTCGCCAGTAAAACAGGCAGATTTTTCAATCTCTGTTTTTGAAATCTACTTCTCAAAGAGTCTTCAAAGGCACCTGAGAGTGGAACAGATTTTTCATTGTAATAGTGGAAGCTGTCTGATAGTTAGGACGTATCAACATGCATTTTAAATCTTTTTCTTAGATTAAAGAGATGGCTTTTGGCAGTGTACTTTAACCGGAGAGGAAGGATTTGCACTACTCTCAAAATCTACTTTACTGTCAGCTTCGGTCCACCTGAGAAAAAAGAAAAACGTTGCTCATTCAAATGCATATATTTCATAAACACTGCAAAGGACAGCTACTTCATCTCTGCAGTCCTAACAGTAACAGTCGGCCACAGAACGCAGTGAAAGTATTGATTGGCATATGGTAATAAAGAAGCCACAGACCTAATTTACAGACACATGATTTCCGGGGCATTTTAACCTAATAAAATTTAATTTTCTGGATAATTCTTAGAAGTCATCTAAATTATTTTGCTACTTCATATATTTTTGTCTTCCAAAATATATTTCAATCCAAGATAAGTCAAATAACTTATACACGTTTGTGTGTGTGCCTACACGTACACTTCTTTAAATTAAATTTTTGGGGCTATACAGCCATTGTGCCTATGGTCTGAAGCCATACATACATTTCATCTAACATATATATATGTACACATACATATATATATGTAGCAGGTTATTTGTATAAAATATATACACTTTATTGTCGTATTGGTTATATGTGAAATTGTTCACGTTGAAATAACCTCAGGCCATGACTTGTTGTAACTATTTGAAGGCCTTACTTAGTGTCCCCTTGGTGACGCATGCACCAGCGCAAATTAAACCTATATGCGTTGGGTTACGAATAATCTTTTGTTCCAAAGAAGGCAAAAGCCTCAGTCTGATTTAACACTAAAGAATAAATTTCTCTGACTTTCCAAGTAAACCTAAATGCATTCTATTGACAAACTGGACACAGGGGGATTTTTCTAAATACCATACGTAACTACACGTTTACACACTTAGAGGGTAATCCTATGATACAAGTTCAATCTCTACTTTTAAAGACTATCACCCGAAAAGAGAGGAAAGAAGATTCCTAAGAAAAAGAATGTGAAACATGATCACAGGCTTGGGAATTCCCTCAAATCCAGAAAATTCCAGGTTAAGGCTTAAAGTTGAATCATTCCCAGGTCTAGCTCTAAAGTTAACAGGAGTACAAGGCAGACAATTTCTTTGGGGACAAAGCAGCATTATGTCAATGAGACCTCCTCCTGCAGGGTAAAAATCATTCTTCCCTACACTATGAATGGACCCCGAGTATCATAATAAGCAGGTAAACTCACAAGAACCAAAGCTGACATATGGATAAGAGCAGCAAGATCACAGTACACCAAAGTATCATATATATGGAAGAAATAATTCAGTGTCTTAGATTTTTCTATAAAAATTTGTGATCTATATAGGACTTCATTCACATCGACACGAACAATAGGAATATTTGCTTTGGCGGTAGTGATCAACATCTGCTTATCTTGCTTTTAATATTTTTTTTTACATAATGTTTCTGAGTATACAGATGTGAGTCAGGTAGCATTTGAATTCCCCACATACACACAGCTGAGGCGCCCCGCATCCGGCATCCCCTGGGGTCCTCGATTCACTGACGTTAGCCACACGAATCCAGTGTCCAAACTCAGAGTAATAAGCTTAGTTTTTGCATGATCAGTCAGCATAGATAATAAATCCCGAAAATGTGCTGTATTTGTTGTTGTTTCCTCCGTGGGCTTTCCCACCATCTAATTTGATGTAGACTTCGTCTCCTGGCTCCAAATGAAGAACCACACTATTGCTCGCATAGTCGTAATTCTGATCGGCGTCTTGGGCGATCGCGCTAGCACGCACCTGTGTGAAACAGACAAGAATTAGAATTTGTAAGAGAGAATTCTCAGGCTTTCTTTTTTTAAAAACTATCTTTATTGGAGTATAATTGCTTTACAATGGTGTGTTAGTTTCTGCTTTATAACAAAGTGAATCAGCTATACGTATACATATATCCCCATATCTCTTCCCTCTTGCGTCTCCCTCCCTCCCACCCTCCCTATCCCACCCCTCTAGGTGGTCACAAAGCTCAGGCTTTCTTTTCTTTCTTTCTTTCTTTCTTTTTTTTTTTTTTTTTGTCATTCACACAGCATCATAAGCAGACTGGCTGCCATGGCACTGAATTTAGCACAGCCAAGTCCACCTTGGCCTTGGGGCTTTATGAGGATATCTTTGTAACAGTTTCGACTATGTTATTGGAAAGGAGAAAATAGTGCTTTCGTGAAGGTGATTCTAACAGTCTTTGTTTTTCTTTTTACTATATGTGGTAAGCAATGCATACCACTCTATTCTCTTCCTAAATCATGACTTTTTCTAATTCCTTGTGACTCTGTGCCCAATCACTTCTTGAAATGGCCACTTTTTTGCATTTTAATGAAAGCCAAGCAGCGATATCCTAACCAGCTGTTTGAGCGCAGAAGTTCAATCCAAATTTCTGTTGGTCCCCATGATTATTAGAAAATTGAGATCCACAGTACGTACAGACTCAAAGAAATCCCGCTCCTGTAACTCTACTATACAGGAAGCAAAAAAGAAAAATCATTTTGATTTTGGGCTTTCGAAATCTAATTCAAGGAAAAGCCCCTGTACCCAAAGCTTAACTCAATGAAACATCTTTGGTTTCAAAGTCTTCAGAGTTCTTTTTTCTATTTGTGCCTTTTTATCACTTAATTGTGATGTGTGTACGTAAATGAGCTATTTAATTTCAACACATCTACAAGTTATAGAAGGAACTACATTTCCATAATTTGAAGTCTCTAAAATTTCTAAATTCTTTTGAATGATCTCATTGAATACCCTTTCATATTGAGGTGGTTCTAAACGTGTGGTTTGCTTTGAGGATGGAGGTTGGCTTCTAATCCACTCAGGTTGAGCCCGTGATCTCATTAGTGCGCTGACAGACATCTGCAAACAGTCCAATTGCCCACCCATCATATCAAGTAATATGGACATTCTGTCACATCCTCAACTCCAATTAGCCTTCATATCCGTTTAGCTCTATTTTGATTCTGACTTTCAATAGGCAGACGTGTACTTGATTTATTTCAGTAAAACATCTACTTTGTGGCTTGTTTCTCTTCCACTGTAATGGTATTTCTCCGAACAACACAGCAAGTGATTTAGTGGTTTTGTAAACCTGCACTACGTAATAATGCATGACTTGGGGTGCAGTATGTGAGATTTTATCACTTGGCAAAATGAGAGAAATGAGACATCAAAATTTAAATGATTGGTTTTCAAATTAAATTTTCATGTGGTACGTTCTCACATTAATGCTGAAATGTTAAAAAAGGAGAAGACTCTTTGACACTGCTGAACTTGTAAAGTAATTTGAGTAGTATTTAAAAAATTTATTCCTGGCTATCATATAGCAAAAGGAGAAAAGGGCTTAAAAGATTCAGAATTTCTTAACATTGTGCTGACACTCATAAAATGAAAGCAAAATATAATTACGCTCACAAGCACTGACTTAAATGTATACACCGACTTGGTGAGTTGATCTGTTTTGACCATTAAGTAATAATACAATTTAATGTCATAATATTTCCTAGGAATTAATCACTCGTGTATAGGAGTTGGATGCTTTGATTCATTAATTTCATCTAGTCATTAGTTCCCAGGGAAAAAAAAAATCTACAAGGAGAAAGAACCGTACTCTTAGGACCTGATTTTTTTTTTAATGTGTGGATTTTTAATGGGTGAGCAAAATTAAAATATAAAATACTAATTAGCTATATTAGTAATCTATTAACTAATTATCAATCTATGATATACTTACGCTTTAACACTGTTTTCTACATGAGGGCATTTGGGAACTGGGGTTCATTAAAATCACTTGATTTAGAGACAACAGTCTTAAATATATATATATATATATATATACACACACACACATATATATATACGTATATATATATATAAAATGCAATTTTTATCCCGCGGGATATAACCACGAGCCCACAAAATTGTTAGCATTTTTATTCCGTAGGTGTTACCACAAAACCCTGCAAATGCATTACTATGATCCCACAGACTGGAAGGTTACCCTTATGGTTTTCACTTCCTTTGTTGGATAAAGCCAGTGTGATTGCTTTTTAATGAAAGTGATTCTCTAAGATTTGAACCATAAGACTCTCCCAATTAAAATACCTGCCATACGCCAGAGTACCTTGCGTGATTTTAGCATGCCTGCTCACCTGATCCCACTCTAAAGGTACAATGGGACCTGAAATTTCAAGCTGTAGTATCCAGCCCAGTAACTTCCAACAATTCTTCCTTTAAGCCATCAGACTATTGAGGAAAGTAATGCGTCCACCCTGGAGGCTATTTTCAGGTTCCTGAATGTACACAGACTTCAGCCTTTTCTCTGACGATATGATGCATCCGTTCCTTAGCCCGATATACCCATTTCTACCTAAATGTACTCTAATACCTTTCCATCTCGTAAGTTAACTATTTAGATTCTGCTGATCTTTGGTGCACGTTTCACAGCCCCTAAAAAGATAATTCATTTGACATTTCATTAATCTTGCTAATAAATGAGTAACAGCCCGCAAACTGTCTTGTTTCCAATATATGTCATGTTCAATGGTGCCATAACTAATAAATTCTTAGAGTAAAAACTAGTCTTTAATTATTTTATAGTTCTAACCTTAAGTCAGTTTTACTTTTTATTAGACTGGCTTATTAGAGTGGTATTACAGTGATTGGATTCAAATAGCAATATTTTTTTATTCAGGTTTCCTGCTAAATGTATACAAACATTTAAAAAAATATTTCCAGTCTCTATGGAAAGCTATCTGAGTCCAACTTTTGCCTTTAATATGCACTGTCATGGGCTTTTTAGACATGGTAAGATTAAATTTAGGTTGATGGTTTTCTGGGGAATCTGAGAACCGTGGTCCTTTTAGTGCTGTGTTTGTGAGAATGTAATAGGCTATGCGGCCTTAGCGTTATCTTATTAGGGAGGGTTTGTCATTAGAGACAATCTTTATGGTAACATTTGCTAATTTAATTAATCGCTACTGATGCTCTCATAATTTCATTCTCATTGTACTTCTGTGGAATCATAAACAAAAGGTTAAGTGGCGCATCAGGTTAATTTACTGGCCTTTGATGTTTCCATCTGTGATCCTGCATTCAAACACAAAGCATAAATAAAATGGTTCTCATGTGGTTATCGTCCAGAGGCATTCCTCTATCCTAGAGTGAACTGCATTTTTAGTTTAATTTTTCTGTGCTTCCCAAATCCACTTAATCCATAGAACATTACGCTGACATGGATCTCTGAGTTTCTGTTTTATGAAAACAAATTAGGTCAGCTCAGAGGGGGGAACTGCCTGCCAACTAAGAAGTGATCAGACAAGAGCAAAATTGAAAATCAAGGAAAAACTCTTTCTTTAATATTAATTAAAAAAGGATTTGTAAAGATTTCTCATCTGCAACGCCTGCAGACCAGACTTTACGAAACAGTTCTATTCTAGATATAGAATTCCTTAACAGTAATATTGCAATAACCATTTTGCAAAACAGTCTGTGCTGAACTAGAAAATATATCGTTTTCTACTATATTTGTTTTTCTGAATAACTTGTTGCTCACCTTTTGTAGAAGTATCAGCTTAATATGCCAATGCAAAGCATGAGACATTTTAAGGTCAGCTGTTGTGCCTTTTTTTTTTTTCTTCCCCCTCCATCCTCATAGAATGTACATGCTAGGATGATACAAAGACGCATGCTACACTCCAAACAATGAAAAAATTTTTAAAAAACCAAAATGCACACAGAAAACGTATATGGAATGGTTTCCTTGGAATCTTTACCTGGGCCTCAGCATCAACATTTAAACTAATTGAAATGTACTGTTCCCTAGCTTTTCATGCAGTTGCAATTTCCACATACTTAAAGAAGTGTGCTTTTATACACTGATAAAACTTGAATCTTATTCTATTTGAATTAATACCTCTGAAAACAATCTCTCCAGCCTGACAGTATCTGCCAGACGTAACCTTTGAGTCAGAAGACAGCCAATTTGTAAATAAATGGGTGCCTCATCACTGCCTGCTGAGGGGCTGTTCACAAGTCATTTTGTTAGGGTGACACAATAGCTCTATTTTGGTACAGTGCGTCATGGCCTTTCTAGCCATTTACCTATAACCGTCCCACTGCTCTGTGAATAATTTTTATTTACCTTAATATTATTTTCGTGTATAAGAACTATAATAAACAACCCTGTCAGTGCCTCCTGGTGGCCATTTTTCCTCTTTTTGTTCTATGTGACCTTAGGGTCCCTTAAGCTACTTACTTCTGAATTCCTTTAGAAGTGAGGGGTGGTAGGTAGCGGGAGGGACAGGATATTTTGTCCTTCCTCTTATACGTTTAGGGTATTTGTCTTTCACTTTGGAAGAATTCTGACACTGTGAATTAGGACTTTGGAATAAATTCTGCTTTTAATGTTGCTAATAGAAACCTGGGTTACAGCTAGAAAGGTCTGAATTCGAGGGAGAAGTGACCTGAAGCCGGAGAGTCCTTGTAAAATCACAGCTGGCCACGGCAGGGTGGGGGGGGGCACTCCCTGGACCACCCAATAAGCAAAGTTGAAGCCCAGGCATTCAACCCAGACTGCAGGCTGCAAGGTCTCCCCCAGCGGCTGCTGATTCAGCGCCTGCAGAGGGTCTGATTACACTTTGAGGTAATTACAAATATTATTTTTCTCCCCCGATGAAGAGGTGGGACACACTTTGGTTTTGCAATGACCGCGAATTTCTCAAGCAAACGGGGAAGTGGCCCCAGCATAACGCTGCAGACCAGTGGCCCTTGTGGCAGCGCCGGTCATCTCGGCTCAGGAGAGCAGGTCCTCTGGCCGAGGGCTGATCTGAGGCTATTTCACAGCCAAGGCCAAGGCCACTGCCGCCTGTGAGCAAAAGGCTGGGTTGGAAAGACCCTCACGCAGGCGCCCTGGGGCTCGCTGGCAGTGAGGCCCAGAGCCCCGGGGCTGGGCTCTTCCGCCCGGCCTCCCGACCACCTGCCCGTGCGCCCTCCGCCTCCCGCCAGTGGAGTTTGGGTTCTGTGTCTGCGAGCGTGCTTTACGGCACAAACCCAGAGTCTCAACTTTTCCTTTTGTTAGCAGCACTCATTACATCTCCCCCTTCTTCAGCTGAAATCTAAAGCAGAGTTTTTGCATCTCGAATCTGACTATCTGTGAGTTCCCCGGGTCTGGGACGCCGCAGGGACCTTGCGACCGCCGGCGCCGTGGTTCTGCCTCGGCCTTGGACGCGCCCGGCTCGGACTCACTCCGCGCCCCTTCTTTCTCCCTTGGGCCCCGGTCTTTCTCCCCCGGGTTTGTCACCCTGACACGCCCACTCCTGGCTCCCCCAGCCCTCCCATCCCCGCCAGGGCCTGACAGTGACCCCGCACGGCTGAGAACCCCGCAGCCGGGGGTCGCGCGCTGCTCCGGGACTCCCCGCGGTGCACAAACTGTCCCGGGGACCGAACCCCGGCTTCCACCCCTCGGGGGTCGCGCGCACCAAGTGCCGGTCCCGGGCTCGGGAACCACAGTCTCCAGGCCGCCGGGCGCTCTTTGGCGTACGACCCCAGCCTTCCCGGGGTAGAACGGCGTTGCCCCTCGCTCTCGGCTCCCGGGAGCGGGGCTGCCGCGCCCTTCCTCCGCGGGCTCCCACCCCCGTGCCCGGGGTCTCCTCCCTCTCGCCTGCACCTTCCCGCGCTCCCTCCCCGCCCTCCCCGCCGCCTGCCCGCGCTCACCTGGTTGTTTTTGCAGAGATCGGCCCACATGCTGGTGCCATCCCCTCCGCGCATCAGGACGTGGTAGGTGAAGAAGTAGATGCCCGGGATGGAGCAGGTGAACTTGCCCGTGGTGGGATCGTAGTGGTTACCGAGGTTGGTGACCACGTCGTCGAACTTGAGCACCTCGTAGCCTTCGTGCTGCCGCTTGAGGCCGGCGTAGAAGGCGATCTTGGGCACCGTGCTGTAGGTGGCGGCGCTGATGGCCCCGGCCGCGTTCAGGCCGGGCGCCCCGGGAGGGCCCGGCAGGCCTTGGCGGCCGGGCTCGCCCTTCTCGCCCGGCGGGCCCGCGGGGCCCGGCGGCCCGGGCTCACCGGGGGGCCCCCGCGGGCCCGCCTTCCCGGGCCTGCCTGCCTCGCCTTTGGGGCCCTGGATGAAGGTGGGCAGGGACTGCATGAGGCCGCGGTCGGGCGTGGCGGCCGTGCTGGGCGCCTTGGTGCCCCCGTAAGGGTCGCAGACCATGCGGCAGGTGCCCAGCATCTCGTAGTGCGCCGACGTGCCGGCCGAGCTCACCAGCACCGGGATGAGAACGACCAGCAGAAGCACCATCACCACCCCCAGCGCCCCGGCGGCGATCAGGCGCCTCCTGCTGCCCACCAGCCGGCTCAGCGCGGGGCGATCCTCTTGTCTGCTTTTGGACAAAATTTTGAAGGTTGGGCGGGGACCTCCTCAGAGCCGAAAACAGCCCCCTGCGAACCCCGAGTCCCCTGGGCGGGCGCGCGCGCCGGCCGCTCCTCGCCTGCTCTCGCTCCCCCCCAGCCGAGGCTGCGGCTGGGGAGGGAGCTCGGACGCCCGGCGACTTGCGCGCAAGTCCCCGAGCAGGGGGTGGGGTGCGCGGGGCGCCCTCTCGCCGCCCGCGAGCCCCTTCGCACCTGTGGCTGCCGCCGGCGCCGGCGCGGCCCCCGGGAGGGCAGAGCCGCCGCAGCCCCTCGCGCTCGCCGGGGCCGCTCACACTTTTCCGCCGCCGCCCGCGATCGACTTTGCCGGTTTTGCCGACTGCGCCAGTTCGCACCAACTTTCCGTCTGAAGTTGCCTTTTTCTGCCTCCTCTTCTTTCGCTCGCTGGGATCGCCCTCCTCCTGCCTTTTTTGTTTTTGTTTTCTTCTTTTCCTCCTCGGCAACCACCAGAACTCTAAT
The DNA here is from genome assembly GCF_963455315.2 of Globicephala melas. Taxonomy (NCBI): domain Eukaryota; kingdom Metazoa; phylum Chordata; class Mammalia; order Artiodactyla; family Delphinidae; genus Globicephala; species Globicephala melas. The sequence goes on along the minus strand of NC_083315.2, from coordinate 5,700,038 downwards.
AGATGCGCATCCCCCAAACCCCGCGCCGGGCGTGCGAGCTCAGGCCAGGCGCCCCCCGGGGGCGCGGAGCGGCGGCGCTGGGCACCGGCGGCTCGGGGAGGCTCCGGGCTGGAGCGGAGGGGCGGGCGGGCAGCGGCGAGCGCCTCACCGCCGGGAGCGGAGCGAGAGAGAGACTGAACGCAGAATTCTGCCTGGGTACCACCTGCCAGGAGAAGAGGAGGCTGACAAACGCGCGCCGGAGCAATTTATAGGCACCCAAGGCGCAGAGGAAGGGGAGCCGCTTTGGCATCTCATTGCGGCATCTGCTCTTCTCATCCCACTCAAAGGGAGTTTGGCATTACTCTGACAATGTGGGATTTTTCCCCCCCTCGGCCTCTCTTCTCCCCCCACCCTCTGCACATGGATGAACAGTGAGATTCTGAATACTCCCTTGCTGAGCCCAGCCGATGGCGGCGCTCTCGCTGGACAGATGGGGGTGGGGAGTGAGACAGACGTGCTGTAGCCTTCAGCACTCAAGAGTCACACCTAAGTCCCCTGTTTCCCCACTGCCTGCAGCCCCAGTCGGAGGGTGCAGTTGAAGGTTGAAAGGAGGGTGGCTGGGTCGACAGCATTTCTCTAATGGCTCACCCACCATCAGCGTTTCAGGTGTTTGTTCAAAATGCCACTTTTAACATAAGGAGAGCCCTCTAGAATTTTCCAGATGGTAGATGTGATTTTTTTTTTTTTTAACCTTATGGTTTTCCTCACCAGCCTTCCAAAATGAAATAAGATGTTTCCCAGAGAACAGTAAGGTGTGTTGAAGAGACAAAGGCCGCTTCTCAATGATTTAAATGAACGTGCCCACCGCATCAAAGCGGGGAAGGGCTGCTTCTTTCTACTAACGCTGCAGATGGTGGGTGTATACATACGAACACTTATTTACAGGCTTACAATTCTAGCAGCCTTTCAGGAGATTCAGCCACTGACCTAAGCTGCATTCACTTAAAGGTGCCACAGGCGTGAGAAATAGGCACTTGTCAAGATGCCTTCAAAAGTCTTCAGATAAAGCAAGCAGCTTCCACCAAAGTACTGAGCAAGATATTTTCCTAAGGTATAGAAAGAGTCCTGTAAGTTTCGGAGCATATCTCCCGCGTGTGTCTTGGGGGAGGGGGAACAGAAGCAAAGTATGAGAGAGGAGAGCTCCCATCTGCCGTGGCAAACAGGAGAAGGAACAGGCTGGATTTATAATATTAACGGAAAGCCCCCGGAGTAGCCGTGAGGCAAGGTATCCCACCAACAAATATATAAGACACACAAGAAGGGCTTTAAATAAACAAGTAGGATTGATTCGTACATCATACTTCTGCATATTCAGGAGCAACGGATGTCACTCAAATGTGGGTGACATTTGCTTGTCAATACGGGGATGATGGCTGGGAAGATGGTGACTTATTACACACCAGGGCGAGAATTGAAATGAGAAGCAGAAACAAATAAGACTACACAGTAAGCAAACAATAACATCCCCGGCGCCGATCAGGGGCCTGTGGTCTGGTCCGTGGGCTCCACAGCACGGACGGACGTCCCCTCCGCTCAGCCTTCGGCCTACACCCCTTATCCCCAACCCACCAGTTCAGTTCTTTCTTTCCTCCTTCTCTGTTTCAGAACAAAATAAGGTCAAATGAGGAGGCAGAAGGAAACAAAGATTCATTGATTCTTCTAAGAGAAATGTCAGCAGCTCATCAGGTCTTTCCTGGGAGAATCACCACTGAGGCGTCGGGCTGTGAGGCCCAGCCCAGCCCTGGTCTCCCCCGTCTCCATTCTCCCTCTCTCTGGATGCTGACACAGGCCCTGCTCCTGCTACTGGGACACAGTCCTTCTCACTTCTCAAACCTTTAACTTTTATTTGAGGGGGGTGCTTTTATAAACATGTGTCTTTACCTTGAGCATAATGACACGTATATTTCACACTATTTTTGTTCACACGAGCTGCATCCTTTTCATGTGTTTAAGCAGCAAACACATAATAAGTTCTCTCCTGGCTACAACGCCTGTTTTCCTAAAATCTCTTCCGGGTTGCTTCTCAAAGTCACCTTTCTTTAGGGGGGTACAAAATGGTAACACATGGTGTCAGCAGTGGAGGGTAATATATTAATGAAACAGGCTCTTCCCTGATACACCAAATGATCAAATGTCATAAGACTTCCCTATTGCTAAGGAGAGTTGACTGGGGATAAAAGGAAAGGTGTTTTAAAGGTAGAATTGTATAAATAAATTCTCATCAAAACCCTCAAGATACATGGACGAAGCCTCAGCTCATAAAGGAACCCATCAAGGCTGAAAGAGTTGAGTTAGAACGGACCCTGGAAAGCAAGTCTCTACCTGCTCGCTTGGCAGATGGTGAGACTGAGACCCACAAGCCTCGAGTAGAATCAGGGTCATCCCATGCGCTTGCTGGTACACCTTCCTCTACAACACAGTATCAGTACACCGCAGCCCAGCCCAGCCCAAGACCTGCGGTACTGTTCCTAGTAATTCAGGCTTTCCTCCTTCTACTTTCTCTAATGCCAAAGCAGAGCTTGATTTTTCCAAGTGAGGGCTCTAACATCTCAAAGTTCTGCTGAGATTTGGCCTTGGTGCTCAATCATCATCCTTCACAGTGAGGACACCATCCCCCATGTCACATGGCTGACCCTCGTCTTTCCATCGAGTGCACACACCTCAACAGTGCATGGACATTTGGCTTTTTAGTGAAGGAAGTTTAAAGGATCCGTCTCCTTCCTTTCCTCTAGAAATGTCCCACCAAGTATTTGTATTCTGGGAGAAACTTCCTTTGTTCCCCCAAGATTTTCAGGGACGCCTGGGCTGTAGATGAACTCATGGCTGGTTCCTGCCACTTTTCACTGCTTGAATTTCCCAGAAGGTTCTTTGGAAAGTTACTCACGCTTCAGCCCTTACTCTGACAGTTTGAATAAACCATCTGATATGGCATATTACTCATCATCTTTATATGTATATAATAATAGAAAATGTGTCAATTAAAAAAATATTTGGTTCTTTTCAGTCCTCATCAGAGGACCAAGTTTTTTCTCACAGTCGATATTAGCTTTGGAAGCAGGCCCTGGAATCTAATTTTCACAGGACTTCCCAGTCATTTCTCAAGAAAACACCAGGCTCCATCTTCCCATTCCTTCTGCCCCTGGGCCTTTGGGACCATTAAATAATAAAGTCAAATACAGAAACCCAGGGGTTTCCCTGGGTTTCCCGCAGTGGTTAAGAATCCGCCTGCCAACACAGGGGACACGGGTTGGAGCCCTGGTCCGGGAAGATCCCACATGCTGCGGAGCAGCTAAGCCCGTGCACCACAACTACTGAGCCTGTGCTCTAGAGCCTGCGAGCCACAACTACTGAAGCCCGCGTGCTGCAACTACTGAAGCCTGTGCGCCTAGAGCCCGTGCTCCACAACAAGAGAAGCCACCGCAATGAGAAGCCCGCGCACCACAACGAAGAGTAGCCCCCACTCACTGCAACTAGAGAAAGCCCGCGCGCAGCAACAAAGACCCAACAAAGCCAAAAATAAATAAATAAAAATAAATAAATTTAATTAAAAAAAAAAAACAGAAACGCATGATCTGGGTTGAGTGATGCCCCTGTGATTTTCACCTCTCCCACATCATTTCTGTCTCTTTCGCAGAACTGAGCAGATCCTAAACACACGACTTCCACACAGACGAGCGTGGCCACCCATTAATCTTTATTGAGCACCCACTGGCAGCATAGCCCTACACCGGGCTCTTCCAAGGCAAACAAATATTTAGTCATGAGAATGATTTCCAAATCCAGCAGCACTTCAACAGAAATAGCATTTCTTATAACAGGAAAAAAAACAATGAATTCACAGACCCAAGGGCTATCTAAAGAAATAGATATTAAGAACGTAAAAAAAAAAAAAAATGGGGGCCGGATCAGCTATCTTTAATTTCTGGGTCTCAAAATTGTATTTCAGGACACACACTCGTTTGACTGAAGAATTGGAGGTTTCCAGCCATACAGGGTCTGCTTGGAGTTATGTAGGGAAGCTTTGGAATCAGAGGAGTCTTAACTTGAATCTTAGCTTCCACATTTAGTAGCTGGGGAAGTTACTTGTAAACTTCCTGAGGCTTAATTTCCTTTTCTGTGAAATACCTAAATCAGGATTGTTGCGAAGACTGAGTTAATGCATATAATTACAATGATACTCAATGCCCAAGAAAAGCCCAGTAAATGTCCGCTTTCATCTTAGTATACTGTAGGTCTACTGAGTAGTGTGTGTATGTCTATGAACTTGATGGTAGAACACAAGGCTCTCAAGGAAGTTAAAGCAAAGAGTCAGGCTTGAAACAAATGACATCTAATGGGCAGTAAGTATTACAGACTTAGACAGAACGAGAAAGCACACAGAAGTTCTCCAGGAGAGCAGCCTTCTGTGTTCTAAAACAAGGCAAGACGCAACTCAAAATAAAGATCACTTTACCCTTCTCCAAAGGAAGAAAACGTTTCATAGCCAGGTTATTTGAATTCACGGCAGTCTGCTAGACCAAGGTTTTAGACTTAGAACCTAGTAGGGAAGCATTAGAACGTGCTTTTTGTCCTCTGGAAAGTTCTCCAAATCCCAAGTGGCAAGTGTATTTAAAAATCACTGAGGTAGTTATTCAGGACCTGAGCCTCTGGGGGACGACTCTCAACAAAGCAAACATACCGGAGAGGGCGGCTTTGTACAGGCAGCCAGAAGAGCGATCACACTGCTGGGGACCTAAGTCATAAACATACTCAGGAGAGAATTCTCAACACAAAACTCTCCACTGAAGATGGTGAGCTGCACAGCTAGCTTGGCAGATCTACTGTCAGAAAATGGGAGGTAACCAGCACATGACGTAAGACTCCGTTACAATGTACGGCTTCAACTTGGTCTCCAATTCTTGCTATATCATTCCATAGAAGGATGAAATCTCTAGTATGGATATGATATTTTCGACTTGCCATGGGTCAAATATTATGGTCCCTATGACTCTACTTAATGTAGAATTGAAATGTTACAAAGAATGAGATCTAAGAGATCAGCGAGTCCTCCTAAGCTATGCTCAGGACAACTCAGTCATACAAGGTAGATGAATGAACTCAAGAAACTAATAGCACTTATTTACAAAACAGAAACAGACTTACAGATACTGAAAACAAACTTACGGTTACCAAAGGGGAAACGTGGAGGGGGGAGGGATAAATTAGGAGCTTGGGATGAACGTTCACACACTATTATATATAAGATAGATAACCAACAAGGACCTACTGTAGAGCACAGGGAACTCTACTCAGTATTCTGTGATAGCCTATATGAGAAAAGAATCTGAAACAGAATGAATCTATGTATACGTATAACTGAATCACTTTGCCGTACACCTGAAACTAACAGAACATTGTAAATCAACTAGACTCCAGTAAAATTTTTAAGAAAAAAACTAAAAGTGGCTGCAGTTAGACTGCGGGGAACTTTCCAGCAGAAGATACATCCTAGGGACACAGCTCAGAAGCTGTGCGCCAGACAGATGAACTGGTCAGGCAGTGATGAGAATTGAGGCAGTCTTGCTGTTTTGTTTTAAAAAATCTACAGTATCACGCCTTCTGAGAGGAGAGGTTACAGAGAGCTTCGGATGGAACCAGACCCTGCGGAGAGCAGCCAGTATTCCAGAAACGAGCTCTAAGAGTAATTAGGCTGCAGGGGGCGTGATCATCAAGTGAGGCTGCACTTGGGCCCACTCCCCCCTGCTACGCCTCCCAGGGCAACTGACCTTCAAATATGAACAATGTGTCCTATGAAGAAATACTGTGTCCCTTGGGTATCTGTATGTGAACGGACGGACGTATCAGCTTTTCCTTAATGCAGGCAATCTCTTGGGAATAGTTTTAAACGGTGTAAAAATAGAATTTCAAACCGTAATCCTAAAAATAAATTGTGAAGGTAGTTTAGATTTGTAATAAGCTGGAAGGAAGAAAAACCAAAATTAACCTATCGGAGGTAGCTGCGTGTTCAATATAAGTAGGTGAATACGCCAATATTTCCCATTGAAAGAACCTGTAATGATTCATAATGCAATTAATTACTTTATCTTTAGCTCTGGAAAGTGGAAAAAGTCAGCAAAAGTCGATCCTACTTAGACCAGGGTTTTGTGATTTTCTTTTTCCTGTATCCACAAAGGCTCTCTGGTTTCACTCAGGCCCTTCTGACACACACCAGCAGGCAGGCAGATTCTGAGTGTGATGTTAATCATTCTGGGTGTGTCGGCTGTTTATTGCCCACTGCTGCCTTGTTGGGACCATTCCAGAAAGCCAGCAACTTCACAGAGGTGGGAACACAGACAAGATTGTTCATTTTACTACCAATGGCTGCTTTTGTGAATTTCTGGTAAATTTTCGTGGCGGAAAATTTTAAATTAGTGGCTGAATTAGAGGGATTAACTGAAAATGTCTATTATCCAATAGATGCCATTATGTATTTATATTTCTCTCTATATAAAATCGCAATTATATATATTAAATATGGCACATTTATTATATTATCGTAATACAGGTACATATATATACATAATACATATATGTATATATATGATTTATATATCAATATATTTGTGTGTATGTAAATATATATATATACATATATATATGATTTTTTTACATTTACTCTTTTTTTTTTTGTGGTACGCGGGCCCCTCACTGCTGTGGCCTCTCTCGTTGCGGAGCACAGGCTCCGGATGCGCAGGCTCAGCGGCCACGGCTCACGGGCCCAGCCGCTCTGAGGCATGTGGGATCTTCCCGGACCGGGGCACGAACCCGTGTCCCCTGCATCGGCAGGTGGACTCTCAACCACTGCGCCACCAGGGAAGCCCTACATTTACTCTTAAGGAATTGTTTTCGTGGGTGGGCAGAAGGTCTTCATGGTCAGATAATGAGAGCTAGCTATGGACCACCCATGGTGGTTTCTCTTTGTTGAAAGCCCCAGAACGTGACCTTGACACCCCGGGACACATGACCACTGGTTGGACCTTGTATTACACAGACCACTGGCTGGACCTTGTATTACACAGACCACTGGTTGGACCTCTTTACCCATTTCCCTCAGGGTTGAAGGAGGCATCCACATGGTCCTTTTTTACAAAGGCCTTGGGCAGAAAAGAGAAGAAGAAAAAAGTAGGAGCTGATTAGAAGGAATTTTAGGACAAGTGTGGTCTTTCAGAGAAAATCATGCATTGGGTCTAAGCTACATGATTAACTTTTTCCTCAGAAATTCAGAGCAAGCTCAGAAGGGGCTGATCTAATGTTTTATCTGGCGTTTGATGGTACTAGTTAGAATGAAGTCTCTGGATAAGCCGCTTCTATTATCTTCTCATTAACGTGTTCCATTTAATTCAATTTAATCTAATTGAAAACAGGCCAGAAGAGAGCCGGACTCGGCTGTCCCCTTCCTACGCCTCCAGCCTCTCCCACCTGCAAAGTGCTTCACGCGCAGCACCTGCAGGCACCTTCCTTCAGCACCTTCCGCGGACCCCACTGCAGGGCCACCTCTGTCCTCCCAATGGCTCCACCACCCACCTCCCCTCCTGCCACGACATCATTCTCCCAAGCTCCGTGAGTTTCCTTCTTCTTACAGCACTGATCTCATCCTGCTTTGCCAAAGGCCCGTGTCCTTTCTCCTGCGACTGCGAGAAAGTCCAGGTCTTTCATCTTCGGCCTCCCACCCCTCCCCTCCCCCTACCCACATGCACCACAGACACGTTGACTAGGGGCTAAATACATGTTTGTTGATGTGAATTGCTGAATTGGGAATCAGCAGCAGGGTCTGCAAAAGAACTTTCTAAGACTGAGGAAATCTGGAGGTACCAAACACGCCTGGACTGGAAATGAGACATTTCCAAGGACTGAACATTCTTTAAACTGCCCAAAATGTTAGATTAAGAACGAGATTAGTATCCATTATTAAAAAAAAAAGAAACGACAGAACTGAGAAATAATCTGTACAAGAATTGGGATTCGAAACTCATTAGGGCCTTAGATGTCAGACCTAATATGTGTTTTCTCTGCAGGAAGTGATAATGGTGGACTCACTGATACCTAGCACCAGTCCCAATAGTTTAAAAACACTATTAGGTTTGTTTAACCGTCGTATTTTCAAAACACTTTATAACATGTGTATGGTGGGAGCAAAAATTCTCCTGTGATTACCGAAGGGGAACATGCATTCCCCAGGGATTTCTGTCTGAGAGCATGGCCATATGAATCACCTATGCTAAATCCTCCAGGGTATCTTTTTTTTTTTTTGCGGTACGCGGGCCTCTCACTGCTGTGGCCTCTCCCGTTGCGGAGCACAGGCTCCGGACGCGCAGGCTCAGCGGCCACGGCTCACGGGCCCAACCGCTCTGCGGCATGTGGGATCTTCCCAGACCGGGGCACGAACCTGCGTCCCCTGCATCGGCAGGCAGACTCTCAACCACTGCGCCACCAGGGAAGCCCCTCCAGTGTATCTTTTACGGGGTTCATCCCCTCCTTTCTTTAAGATGTGTTGAAACATTTTCTGCCTGTACCCTGTTTGCTGTCAACAAATAGAGACATACAAAAGAACAAAATAATGCCATTTGCAGCAAGCTGGATGGACCTAGAGATGGTCAATCTGAATGAAGGAAGTCAGACAGAGACAAATCATATGATATCGCTTATATGCGGCATCTAAAAAAATGGTACAAATGAACTTATTTACAAAACAGACATAGGCTCAACGGACGTAGAAAACAAACTTACAGTTACCGGGGGGGAAAAAGCAGGGGGAATAAATTGGGAGATTGGGATTGACATATACACACTACTATATATAAAATAGATAGGTAATAAGGACCCACTGTATAGCACAGTACTCAATACTCCGTAATGGCCTATCCACAGGGAAAAGAATCTAAAAACGAGTGGATATGTGGATAGGTGTACCTGATTCACTTTGCTGTACAGCAGAAACTAACACAACAATGTAAGTCCACTACACTACGATAAAATTTTTTTAAAAAGAGACAATATATTTCTTCTAAAATACAGATGATCATATCAATTCTTTTAAACTTCAACTGTTTCCAAAGAAGTATTTGAAGTTTCTGACAAGGAAAAAAAAAGACATAAAATAGTTCCTTTACAATAAAAATATGAGAACTAGAGCTATGTGATTGAAAGAAGGGCTAGGCAAGGGAGAAAAAAATTGCAGCAGAAGTATTACATCCAGGACAGTAGCTGCTCTATAGAAAATCAAATACTTCTGTGTTCCCCAATAGCCAAGGCAAAAAGGGAAACACCATGAGTTACCTTTAGCTCATCATTTGTTAAAAGAAACATCAGTCTTTCAGGAGAAAGAGAATGTTTCCTCTCACAGAATTCTAAGAAGAGTTTATCAAGAAGGGGGTATGAACTAATATGAGAGATAACAGTCAAGGTGGTTGAAGAACTATTCCCCAAACAGGAACTAAAGTAGCCCAAATCTTATTCAGCTTACTAGAACATCTTGAAATTCATTCAAAGAAAGCTGACATATTGAATAAGAGGCAAGTACTGCTCCCAGAAAACACGTCATTAGCAAGAACAGAATGAATGGGAGAAAGAGCAGAGCGTGGAGTTTCAACCAAAAGAGGTGACGACTTATTTTCAAATAAAAATCAAAAGTGCAGTAAACGTTATCCCCGGAGTGACAAAACTCAGCGAAAACAAACGCAAATAAATTCTACGTTTCTGTTTCCTTTTAGTGTGTCATTTGAAAAGATCAGTCAAATGTGATTAGCTTCAGAAAAAAAAAAAAGTTAAACCATTTGGCAGAGTTGTTCCCAAGTCATGACTACAATATTTTGACCTGTGAATTATGACAGATATAAAAGTGTTACTCGTATTATAAAAACAACGTTGAGCAGACAGGAATTTGACTGAATCACACGTAAACCTCCAATTCTGTAAATAGAAAACGATTGCATATACTATTTGATAATGATATTCATGAACACCAGGAACTACCCATATAAAAAATTAACAACTGTATGCACTCGTGAACTGCAAACACTCATCTACTTGCCGCAGATGAAAAAATCACTTTTCTCCCTTCACATTCAACTGGTCATTTATACGTAAGCGTATTTATTTCAATCCCAACAACTCCTTAATTTAGCCTAGAGTAAGCCACCGGATGTTTACTCACAATCTCTAAAATATGGACAAGTGTATGCAAGGTAAAAGCATGCCAGTACTCCTGAGACAGCCAATGAATTTTCTGAAGATTTTTGAGCATGCAGTATAGTGTGAATTTTAATGATTTTCAGCTCCTCTTAGAGCCACACACAAATATAGAAATATGTATCGGGCAATGCAAATGAACTTGAAATGGGTTCAGTGGATGGTAAAGCCAGCCCTGTGCTGAGTGCTTTAATACCCGGGGTTCAGAAACCACTCGGAAGGCAACATTCTCCCATCAAAAAAAGATAAAAGGCAAAAGGCAAACTGCTCTTACAAAGCAATAAACACTATGTAATACAAAGGGGGAGAGTAAATACTCTTCCACAACACAAAAGGGAATGGCGCCAGGGAGATAAAAATGACAGAATAAATACAGGTGGTTTAAACTAGTAAAGGAGAGTCTGAACAAGAGAGAAAAATCACTTGCTGGCTTTCTTTCTTGGAGGGCTTTACAAACCAAGCTTTCTTCAAATAACTCAAGTTTCAAATATGGCAGCACGGTTAAGTTCCGCGTTTACCTTTCGTCGTGGTCATGGAAAGCTTTGAAGCAACGGGAGCGTTTCCAAAGAACTGGGAACCCTTGGGAAAAGACAATTACGGTATTTATCAGTGCAACTGGAAATAAGGAATAGAGAGGAGTCAGGAACGGTGGCGATTCGCCATACAGGTGTCTGTTATTTCCTTTACCGAGTCAAAATTCGTTGATGCGCTTGGCACTCTGCCCTCGTGATAAACTGTGGTCCCTCACATTCATCAGGGACTTGACAGCTGGGCGTGGGGAACTCCAGATTAAAATCTCCCCTGTTTTGTTGGCCAGGAGATTCATTTTTGCTGTCATCAACTCCATATACTCCTCCCTTTGTTTGCTGATTATTAATTTTGGACTCATTAGTGATTTAATTTTTCAACTACAAACGCAATTATTGTAATGATTCATTCGTGTAACGTTTTTTAATTTCAAGTAGGAGAGAATTCAATCTCAACTGAGTTCTTCAAAATGAAGGGGCCTCTTTATGGTAGAAAGCATATTTTAAAGGGGTTTGAAATCTTTGTGTGGAATTTAGCTTCAATGATAGAGTTCAGCGTTGCAGGATGGTTGGGGGATATATATACGATGACTTAAATAAAACATACAGGATTCAAGTCGGAAAACTCTTTTGGAGTAAACTATTCATGAAAATGGAAAATTACAGGATTTTTCTCACTCACATAAAATGTTGGGCTTTGGCAAGATGTCATTACAGCTGATCTTGGCAACGTGAGCTAGTGAAAGTAGATGAGATGGTTGCTTTGGAAGGGAGAGCCTTTGCTTTGAAGGCTGTTTGTTTTGTATGATTTTTCATACTGGTGAAGCCAAAAAAGGATAAAAGTATTTCTTCAGGTTGGTGAAGTAAGAGACCAAGAATCCAGTGAAACCTGCCTCCTTTCAGTTCTCTCACATTACCCAGTTTTGTACAGACGAGTCTGTATTAAGGGACTAGATGTATTTTTAACAAAAGATATCCTATTCCCTTTTATATCTCCCATAGCATCCACACCAGCACCTGGGTACCAAGCGAGTCTTCGATAATTGTTTGTCGAAACAGGTAAAGAGAACCATCTTATTTGCTGGTTGTGACTTACTGAAAGATCAAAGCATATACAAGGCTTACTATGCAACGGAAGGTTCTGAATCAACAACTAAAGAGATACGTTTATCCAGAGGACTGGACCCTGATTGGGGTGGTGGTCCCACTCACGCTGACTCCTTGTTCCCTGAGATCAAGGGGAAGAAACCAGGGTGGACATCATGTGACCATGTTTTTCCTTAAGGAGCCCTCTCTTTACCACCCATGTCTGGCTGAGCAGAACCTTGTCTCAAAATTGGCCACGGAAATGCTTCTCTTTCCTGATTTTTGAGACGTGGAATAGAAAGACGTGGAACTTGACAGCACGACTGAAGAAAGGCCCACAAAGGCCTCTTGCAAAACTTGTTAGAGCTGCTCTTGGTTCTTTTACCTGTCCTACTAATCCTGTGGGATATTTTATATCTTCCAAGAAGGCGCACCACCACCTTCCTATCCCTCTACTCTTCTTTTTTTTTTTTTTTTTAACTTATTCTACCTCAAGTGGGATTATTTTGCTCACAATGGAGAGTCATAACACACGCAACCTGGTTGGGGCTTTAAGGGAGGGTTAAGCTCTCTTCTGTACCAGCACTGCTCCAATAGAGCTTACTGTGATGATAGGAATGTTTGATCTACGTGCTGTCACGTGCGGCTACTGAGCATCTGAAATGTGGCTGGTGCAACAAAAAAACGGAATTTTTTCATTTCATTGAATTTTAATTAAGTTGAAATAACCACAGGTGACTAGTGCCTGTGGACTGGATGGGTCGGTATGATGAGAATGTTAGGAATCCTTTTTCTCTATTTAAGGACAGAACAAGTGAAATGGATTTAATTGAAGCAAGGAGGCTACACGTGGGCTGTGAGCCAAACCTGAGAAAAAGATGATCCAAGAAGGTCCCTGGAACTCTCAGGCATACTCAGAAGTGGCCCCCAGAATAGAATGGTGGATCAGCTGGGCTACTGTAACCAAGTACCACAGACTGGGTGGCTTAAACAACAGACGTTCATTGTCTCCCAGTTCTGGAGGCTGGAAGTCCAAGACCGAGGTGTCAGCGGGGTTGGTTTTTTCTCAGGCCTCTCTCCTTGGCTTGTAGACGGCCGTCTTCTCCCTGTGTCTCCACGTGGTCTTCCCTCTGTGTGTGACTATGCCCTAATCTCCTTTATAGGATACCAGTCACACTGGATTAGGGCCCACCCATATGGTCTTATTTTATGTTATTTAGCCCTTTAAAGGCTCTATCTCCAAATATGGTCACATTCTGAGACACTAAGGATTAGGGCTTGGACATATGGATTTTGTGGGGGACGCAATTCAGTCCATAACTAATGGTCTAGTGCGGATATGCCTAAAAGACAAAGGAACATTGAGAATTCCAATTGTTAGCAAAGCTGGGGAACTGCCGTCCCTTGAGACTGGAGACCTATTCAGCATTTCCAATCCAAGCGTGGCTGCATTTTCTTCATTTTAATTGCAGCAGCAGATGAACTACAGACATGGGCATAGCTTGACTCTAGGTTACCATTTCCAGGGAGTTTAATGAGTACGACTTCTTTCAAGTAACTATGAGATTTGAATGTCAATTGTGACTCAGTTGATTCTTCTTTAGAAACCATCTCTAATTTTGATTTTTTCTTCCCCCAATTGCTATCAAAAGCAGGTCTTGATGATCACATACCAGGACCCTCCTCATAGCTTCCTGCACGATCTCCTGGCCTTCAGCTTGCTCGGTTCTTGTTCACTGTATGTACCGAGCTTAGATTTTTCTTCCCAAGAGACACCGTTCATTGTTCCTCCCATTTCTTGGAACCTTCAAAGGACTCTCTCTCAGCTTAGCTGTCTCAAGATAAATCCTAAATTCCTAACTTCATGCTAAGTCCATGCTTATGACTTTAATTCCTATTGCTACCAAACCAAACCAAACCAAACCCCTCTTGTGAATCCCCGCAGATCAATCTCCTCAGCTTTCCCCTCACGTATCTCACACACGTTTCCAAGCCCAAGTCCTTGCTTCCATTACTTCATCTGGAATATCTCCAAAGGCCCCAGGTCTCAAGAGACTTATCATTCATTAAAAGAAAACTTGTCAGACAGAGAAAGACAAACACGACATGACATCGCTTATATGCAGAATCTAAAAAAATGGTACAAATGAACTTATTTACAAAACAGAAATAGAGTCACAGATGTAGAAAACAAACTTATAGTTATGGGGGGTGGAAGGCGAAGGGGGAGGGATAAATTGGGAGATTAGGATTCACATATACACACTTCTATATACAAGACAGATAACCAACAAGGACCTACTGTATAGCACAGGGAACTCTACTCAGTACTCTGTAATGACCTATACGGGAAAAGACTTGAAAAAAGAGTCGATATATGTATATGTATAACTAACTCACTTTACTGTATACCTGAAACTAACACAACATTGTAAATCAACTATATTCCAATACAATTTTTTTTACAAAAGGAGAGAAAACTTGTATTCAAATTTTACTTCCTTAGAAATGTTTTCCCTGACCATTCCGTCTACAATGATGTTCCGTCCACTGGCATCCTATCATGCTCCTTTGTTTTTCATTACTGGCTGAATTATGTCCCCCCTCAAAAATTCCTGTGTTGAAGTCTTAACCCCCAGTACCTCCAGATGTGGCTGTATTTGGACACTGGGTCTTTACAGATGTGCTAAAGTTAAAATGAGGTCATTAATGTGGGCCCTAATCCAATGTGACAGGTGCCCTTATAGGAGGAAATCAGGACACAGACACACACAGAGGAAAGACTAAGTGAAGACACAGGGAGAAGATGGCCATTAACAAGCCAAGGGGAGAAGGCCTGAAACAAATTCTCCCCTCATGCCTCTCAGAAGAAACCACCCCTGCAGACACCTTGATTGCAGACTTCCAGCCTCCAGAGCTGTCAGAAAATTCATTTCTGTTGTTGAAGCCACCCAGTCCATAATACTTTGTAATGGCGGCACTAACAATACAGGTGTGCACATTACTACCTACTGTTTTGGATCTGTTTCCCTCTACTGGAAAGTCAAGTTCATAAGGGCAGAAGCTTAAATTTTGTTCACTGCTGTATCTTCATTATCTAGAGCCTAGGGCCTGCCATATAGTAGGTGTTCACATAAATGAAGTTTGGAACTCCATTCTATATGCCCAGCTACACCATCTCTGCCTAATTCTGGGGAAGTCCATTGGCTGGCAGATAAAAACGATATCTCCCCAAAACCTAGCCTTTATTGGTAATAAAGGTAGTACTTCAGTCTCTGTTTTCGTTATATTATTTCTCAGTTGGTCTTGAACTTGGGCAGGGAGGAGGGGGTTTAGTACCCTCACTCCCTAACATTCTGTAGCATCTTACAAGTGCAGGTACTCAATGAATATTTTACCCCTACACATGTTTAGTCCTCTTTACATGTCTCCTGACAACTTCCATACACGTATATTTTGATTCCCGGCTAGATTCCCAGCTTCTAGAGGGCAGGGATTGTTCTCAGTACCTGCAAGTCTGCCCTCTTATAGTAGCAGCTCAATAAATCTTCAATGACTGAATGACCAATATACACGTGTTGTGGAACCCTGGGGGAGTATTAGTCTGGCTCCCAACGACTCCCCTTCTCTGAGGATTTTCTCACTTCCCTACCTACCTCTCATCCCTCCCTCACAATGTACAGAGCACGGAGGTGGAAGGAGGCGAGTTTGTACCGTGAGTCTCTGCCCTGTTCCCCTCGGCCACAGATACTGGACCAGAGATGGACACTGTGCCGCTGAGATGACTTCTCTCAGGAATCTGGATTGAGACCGAGAGACTCATGCTGGTCTCTTGCAGCTGCTAGACTTATTTTTGTCCATTTAGATAACAGAAAGAGGGCAACTGGTGCCCACCTTGTGACACAGAGAAGGAAAGGCAGTTTGCAGAGAAAGCTAAGGCGTAGGCAGCCAGGCAGAGAGGAAGGGAGACAGGGAGCCTTCTGGAACCAGATTCCGTTTTCTGCCCATCATTTCCAGGAGACTCCCCTGTGTCTCTGTTACCAACTCCCCCCTCCCCTGCCCCATCTTGGCTTAAATTGTTTTGTTTCTGTTGTTTGCAAAACAAAGCAAAACACACAAGGATAAAACGAAACAAACAAAAAACAAAACCATTGACGCATTCACCCCGTGATGGTTTTTTGAGATGTAGGGGTAATTCCCTTCAGAGAATGAGGCATAAAAGTCCCTGAGCCCCTTCCTGTACCTCTTAAATCATCCATTAAAGCCCATTTACTTCCAGGTAATTGAGGAGCTGCTGCCATGCATCAGCTCATGTACAGTGTTGGACAGTATTGCTTTGCAATTCTTTCCGAATAGAAGAAGGTACACCTGTGCTCCAAAGTCTACCAGGAACACTCTATGTTTTTACATCTATCTTTTTCTAAATTGCCTCATAAATTCTTGCTGTTCTCAGGATCACCTTTCTCAACTATACCAGCTGAGATCAACTCAGGTGGTTACCCTAACAGTTCCAAGATGTTAAATCTGAAATGCTAAACAAAGATCTTTATGGGAAGAAGGGCATTTAGTTATTTATTTATTTTCTCCATGTGTTTCCAGCTACACTGTTCAAGAGAAAAAGGTTGGGGGGCGGGAAAATCCTTGTGTATGAAATTAAATCCAGATCGGACTGAAAGGACAAAATTGTTGGAATCATCTTCAAGGACTCCCACCCATCTTCATTTGTATCTTTTTTTTTTTTTTTTGCGGTACGTGGGCCTCTCACTGTTGTGGCCTCTCCCGTTGCGGAGCACGCTCCGGATGCCCAGGCTCAGCGGCCATGGCTCACAGGCCCAGCCGCTCCGCAGCATGTGGGATCTTCCCAGACCGGGGCATGAACCCGTGTCCCCTGCATCGGCAGGCGGACTCTCAACCACTGCGCCACCAGGGAAGCCCCATTTGAATCTTATTGATAACCAGTTAGGAGGCTGCTGGAATAGATCAGGTCAGATGGAGGCTTGGACCAGGAGGTCTCAGGATGATAAGGAGTCAGCGAGGGATCAGTGAGAACTGAACCCGGGGGCCAAAAGGGAAGGAACAGAGCATAGACACAAGAATAGAATGAACCGGGCAAGGATAAATTCTGTGAAGAAGATAAAAGCAGGGAGGTGGGACAGTGCCCTGTGGGCTACCTTAGACGTAGTCTCGGAGGACCTCTCTCAGGAGATGATAGATAAACTGAGACCGGGAAAATATGGGGAGAAAAAAAATTAATCCAGGCTCAGGAGACAACTAGCAAAACACCCTCCCTTGTGAACAAGACTGACAGGCTTGAGAACCGCAAGGAAGGTCAGTATGGCTGGAACAGAGGGAAAGGAGGGAAAGAAGGTGGGGGGAAGGGGCAGCACCCCAAGATCTCTGGTAATTCAAAGGGTCTTTTTCTTGGCTGATTATATAGGATTTGTCTTTTTTAAAAAAATTGATATTTTTAAGAGCAGTTTTAGGTGTACAGAAAATTAGAGTAGAAAGTACAGAGTTGCTATATACCCCATCTGTCCTCCATACATGGTTTTCCCTTTTATTAATATCCTTGCATTCGTGTGGCGCAATTGTTACAACTGATAAACCAATACCGATACATTATTATTAACTGGTCTGCAGTTTACATTAGGATTCACTGTTTCATTAAAGGGGTCTTAGCACAGGCAGGGGGATGGGACTGACATGATCTGATTTACAATTCCGAAAGACTCAGGTTCACAAAAGTGTTGTTACTGGTCCTACTGTTTCTCTCCCCAAGATTCATATGCTGAAGTCCTAACTCCCAGTGCCTCAGAATGTGACTGTATTTGGAAATCGGCTCTTCATAGAGATAATTAAAGTAAAATGAGGTCACTGGAGTGGGCTTTAATGCAATGTAACTAGTGTCCTTACAAGAGGAAGAGATGAGGACACAGACACAGAGGGAAGACCATGTGAAGACACAGGGAGAAGACGGCCGTCTACAAGCCAAGGAGAGAGGCCTCTTCCTGCCCACATCTGATCTTGGACTTCCAGCCTCCAGAACTATGAGACGATAGATTGCTGTTGTTTAAGCCCCCAGTCTGTGGTAATTCGTTATGGCAGCCCTAACAAAGCCATACAGCGGTAAAGACCTGCTATAAGAAAATCTACCTGATTTCGTTCAACCAAGTATCTTCCAACATTTAAAATCAGAGGACGCCCTTTCTACTACAGGCTACTGACCCTCCACAGACTGGCAGTTTGTATGTCACACTTTGGGATGCCCTGAACTAGAATATAAGCCCCACGAGGGAAGGGACTTTGTTCTTGTCACTGCTCTATCCCCAGCACCTGAAATAATGTCTGGAATTCAGTAAATATTTGTTGAGTAAGTGAACTACACCTGTGGCTTTTGGCTGTTCCATGTATGTCTACCTCCTGTCCATTTTCTACTCCCGGTCCCTTTACAAATCTCGGTACCACTTGTCCGCAGGTGAACAGTGAGAATCACCTCATAACTTTCCTTTATTTTTTATGAACAATTCACAGGGAATGGAGGTCAACACCAACCAAAAACAGTCCTATCTCGGTGCCTGTATCTTCCACAGTTTTGAAAAATGTCACATTCTCCCTGAGGTTTCCTTTTCATCGAAATTTTATAATTTTTCTACTTTTATTTTCTCCAATGTTATTTTTTTTAAAAAACAACAGCTAAATAAAAGGAACAGCCATAAGCAAACAGATATTCACTTTTTCTCACCATTCCAAGCATCTATAGGGGCAGCTGGTTCACTAGGTGGTATGTGCCAGGGACCTACATTCTCTGGAGAACTGTTCAATTGTCTGTAGAGGGCAGAAGGGTTCTACCTACAGAAATCAAGTCTACATAGTACCACGTGAAAGTGAAGAGCGGTCCTCTTTGTTCTATTTGGGTTTAAGCGTATATTTATGAGATATTTAAGAATAACAATAATATCTGTCCTAGGGATTAAACTAGGCTATTTATAATAGTCTGCAGTAGTAGTATCTGTCGTAGTACCTCTCATACTAGGATTATTCTGAAAGAAGGAACTAAGGCTCACTTTAGCAACGGAAGCAAAAGGGCATATATTATAAAAACATCCATGCGCGAGAGCAAAACCCATCAGGAAGTAAGACGCCTTCTAAGACTGGCTTGATTTTCTAGTGTCTATGTTGTCTCTTAAGTATCCCTTCTTGTTTTCCTTATTCTGTGTGTGTGGGCTCAGTTCTCCTCTAGGTCCTAACTGATCATTCTTTTGTGTGTTCTCAGACTCTGGAAGGACCTGGTCTTCTTTGCTTAGTTCATTACTATAGTAACTTTGGGCAGAGTCCTTTGTATGAGGCCATCTCCGGTCATCGGACCCTCTCACAGAGACTCTGGGGCTGCCGGTGGACCACGTGCACACCACTGGTCCAGTCAGAGCCCACTCTTCCATAAGGAGTCATTGGAGAGCCTGTGACCATGACAGGTATGTCGGGTTGCTTTGCTTTTGCATTCCATTCACGTGAATCTCAGTTGCCACCGAAGTTCTACTTTAAGGCTCACGGTCTGAAACGGTATAAAAGCGTTTGGCCATCGCTTAAGATAACAATGATGATCTCTTTATTGGCTATTTTCATATCTACTAACTGTATTTCATTTACTTTGCAAATTGTATATTTGCACATGAGCTAGTATATGTAAAACCCAATCTTGTGTAAAATCTTCAGATGTATCTTGAGCACAACATCTTGATAGCAATTTTTCAATATTTACCTTAACTTGTAAACTAAAGCCTGACAGCAAATATAAAACGTGACAGCAAATACATGGTTAAAACGTTGTCAGGTACACGATGTTTAAGAAACTGACATTGAAAACTGATGTCTCTATTTCCCTTGCCACCTGGGTGAGAGCGTGAAATTGGCTCATGTGATCTGAGGAAAATGGAAAGTTTCCAGCAGCAGTAAGTTTAACTCCCTGCACCTCCAAGCCCTTTTGACTGAAGAAGGATGAATTTGTCGCTACACCTCAGACAAATGTCCTCGTCCCAATTCCTTGGCTTCATCTGAAGGTAGACAAGGAGGAAAGAGTCTGTCTCCTGAAAAACAAATTCTGAAGGTTCCAAAAGTCATCTTAAAGAACCTAATTTATTTTCCAGCAACTTCTTAAAAACCCAAGGGCTACATGGATCTCAGTAAAAAAAGATGTACAAGCCAAAGCATTGGGATAAAAAAATTATCAAAATATTTAGCCATTAAGGGACTTCCCTGGTGGCGCAGCGGTTAAGAATCCGCCTGCCAATGCAGGGGACACGGGTTCGAGCCCTGGTCCAGGAAGATCCCACATGCCACGGAGCAACTAAGCCCACGCACCACAACTACTGAGCCTGTGCTCTGGAGCCCACGAGCCACAACTACTGAGCCCATGTGCCGCAACTACTGAAGCCCACGCACCGCAACGAAGAGTGGCCCCCGCTCGCCACAACTTGAGAAAGCCCACGCGCAGCAATGAAGACCCAACGCAGACAAAAATAAATAAATAAAAACAAATTACTTAAAAAAAAATTTAGCCATTAAGAAAACCCATACAGATAGTATTTTATAGATGTACAAACATCTTACATAAAATCTTCCTGCTTATTGGAAAAGAGCGAGCTGCCAAACCTGAGAAATGGCAGCTTCCACCAAATGCGTGAACAGGGAGAAAAGCTGGTTTGCTTCTCACTGTCTTTGGGAATCCTGTTTTCACTGGGAAAAGACTGCCCCGTTTTTCTTTTCACTACACACTTAGCAGCTCTGCAGCCAGATTTCTTTCAGAGGAAGGAGGAGGAAAATTGGTGAGAAGCAAAGTACGAGCTTTCCAGCCATGTGGCTGGCACCATGCTTTTTAAAATGGGTCATATCGCTTCGTATTTCCCAAGAACCCCAAAGCATTTAAAAAGGAAGATAAAGACAGAGATAAAGCTTTTTTTCCCTCCCCCAAAGGATAACAATAACAAATAGCTGTTTTACATTTTATCTTGAACTTTGACAGTTGAACTTTGATCTTGGATGTCCACCTTAAATTTTTTTAAAAAACACATGGTATACAAACTAGGAATCACGTTTTTTCCTCCTTTCTCTTCTGCTCAGCCTGGATCCCTCTGGCAAAGCATTTTTCTCTTTTCTATTGGCTTGGGTGACAGCATATGCCATCTACGAGGCTTCCTCCCTATTTCCTGGTTGTCAGAAGCCCGTGCTGGTGGACTGCATCTTCAAGCATCAGTGTTGTATTAAGGGACAGGGTTGTCGACGGCAAAAAGGAGGCTCCCTCTGCTGGCTGTTTCTCCCTCTGCAGAAACAAATGTCTGAATATCCATTTAGAGGCCGGATTCTTTCATCCCCCTGCCCAGCCAGGAAAGTCTTTCCCACAATGGAGGTAAGGTGAGCCCATGAACGTGAGACCTTGGACAGCCCAACAGGCAAATGCTGGAGTTGACTTCTCTGAGGATGCTCTCTGAGGTTTTACATGCAAAACCTGGGCTTCTGGACAGAGTTAAATTATAAGATTTATAACTCTGAAAGGGACAGATGGCAGACCTACCCTGAAATAGCTTTTCTGGAAGAGTGACACACGGTAAATTGCATTAATTGTAATAATTGCTTTTTATGCCTTGATAAAAACTGGCAAAGACCTTCAAACGTTTTCTAATCATGGCAAATTAGCACAGCTCCCCGGAGCAGTGACAGAGCGAAAGCGCTATGGCTTTGGCTTCAGCTTAGAAGCTACAGGATTAAAAAGAGCATAGGAAACACTGACTCTGGAAAGAGATGCACAGTTGAGGTCCCGGATATGCACAAGCTAGAGAAGTATCTAGTCCCAATGGGGGCCAGATTGTAGGTATTTCTTGTAGGTACATATTTGGTTAATTTCACAGTCATGGTCCACAAGGATTTAGAAAAGCTCCTCCCTTACTATACACTGTGGGTGAAGGTTATGTTGGTGTCACAACTTCCTTCCTTTCAAACCCAACAGAATAGAGGAGGGCAAGCTTTCCTACAACATTTCTATATTTTTCTTTTGTTAAAAAACTACGTAACACACGGAGAATTTCTATTATTTAACAAAAGGTTTCCAGTTGTTCCTTTTCTCTTTCTTCTGTGAAGGCTTTTATGTCTTTGCTTTATTGCCCCTCCTTTAAGTACACTGAGTTAAACTTTGGCTTTGTGCGTGGAATCAGTCTACAACTTTGGGTATTTTCTCTGATTTTAAGTCTCCAGGAATATTTATGTTTTTTTTCCCCTTCATTTACTCTTTCAACAAATGCAAGAAACCTTTACGGAGAAAGCACTAGGTTTCAGGCACTCTAACAATGAGAGGCATTTGAATGGCATGTGAGATACAAAGATGACTTATAGGTGAACGTTTTTTGTTGCAGACACTATTCAGAGCACTTTTGTAATATCTCGTTTAATCCTCATGGCAACCCTGTGAGATTATTATTATTATTATAATCCCTGTTCTACCCATGAGAAACCTGAGGATCCAGACAGACGAAGTAATTTTCTCAAGATCACACGTTTAGTGGCAGAGCTAAAACTTAAAATCAGGCAGTCCATCTCCAGAGCCCCAAGGTCTGTACCTTGAAGGACTAAGACAAAGATGACGTGGGTGAGCAAACGGGTAAATAAGCAAACAATTTCCATCCAAGATGGCAAGGACCCTGCTCTATATATGCAAATGTTTTAGGGCAGGGCCAAAGGCCAGATAATGAATATTTAAGCTTTGAATATTTATACAGTCCCTGTTAGCAATAACTCAACTCTAACACAGTAGCAAGGAAGCAGCCATTGATAATTCATAAACAAATGAGGTGGCTGTGTTCCAATAAAACTTTATTTATAAAAAAATAGGTGACAGGCTGAATTTGACCCACAGGACTGTAGTTTGCCAACCTCTGTGCTCTGTGTTAGGGGATTACAAGGAATCAGGCACCGACTCCTCTGTCTACAGGTCAGAGGTGGACATTTGAATTAAGTCTTGGCTATCGGGCAATGACAGAGAATGGCATTCGAAGAGGACAGAAACATATTTGAGCAACGGGGGCATCTGATAGAAAATGGATATTTGGGAAAGATGTGAAATTGTGAGTGTCAAGAGACGTATACGAGGATGGCAGAGAAGCAGCTTGGAAAGAAGGATTTGTGCCTATGGTAACAAAAAGTTTATTGTGAAATAACCGCTTTCTAAGTGTGTTTTATTTATTTTGTGACGGGCTTTGGCTCTCCTGGGTGAAGAACTTGCTTCTATTCCCCTGATACAACTTTGATATTTTCCATCTTAATCTGTAGCATGGAAAACGTCTTCATTTGTAATTTTATCAGCAAAACAGGAAGAAAAAATATCACGGAGGGTCTACGTAGATAAACATTGTCACACGGTGTCACAGAACACACGGTGTTCTGGAGATGCTGGACTTAAACATTCTGGGAGAATCCTCAGATAGACGATGAGGACAAATTTTTGTCTTTTGTAAAACCCCGTGGGTGTAGTTCCGCCATTAGTCGAGATGGATGTTTCAATGTTGAGACGTGAGAAA
Source organism: Globicephala melas (assembly GCF_963455315.2). Lineage (NCBI taxonomy): Eukaryota > Metazoa > Chordata > Mammalia > Artiodactyla > Delphinidae > Globicephala > Globicephala melas. The sequence goes on along the minus strand of NC_083315.2, from coordinate 5,676,595 downwards.
TCACTGAAACACCAACGGCAGAACAAGAGAGCTGCAGGGAAACAAAGTTGATTCCGTTCCTTTTCCTGGGCTGTAAGTCAACTCAAGTTGCTTCTGACAACTTGCTGATGAACGATGACTTGTCATGTTCACAGACACTTGTCCAAGTTAATAAGTTTATTAGAATTACTCCATAGGTCTGAAAGCTGTTGAGGATGATGCTGGATTCTCAGCTCTAAAATCAAATGATCTTCCCAGGTGTGTATCTGGGACAGCTTCTCACGATAGTTGAGTCCCTCTATGGGAGAAAAAAGTGGAGGCTGGAAGATAGATCAGTTTCCCTTGAAACATGGGTATGTCCTCTCTATGCAATCTGGGCATTCCCTTGATTTTAAGATTCCCCATCTGGAAAAATAAAGTTTCAAATGAAGCACTGAGTTAATTAGATAATATTCCTAAGTCGGGTGCCAGGCCAAGATGCAAGTTTTCTCAAAAGAGAAAACCAAAAATTGTTACATGATTCTTAAGCCCCTACCCACATCTAAGGAATGAAAGGGTGGAAAAGAGAGCTATTGGGCTGCTTTAAACTCCACTTCACCACACCCCCCCAAGGGAGCAGGGGGGCGAGACTGTGCCCTGCACTTCAAGCCTAGTGGGGCTCCATCCAGAACTCCACGGTTAGAATGACATGGTGGGGCTCAGTGGACCTGAATCCGATTCCTCCCCCTGAAGGGTGGAAAGCAGGCTGGCTGGTTGAAGAAAGGGTGGCTGAGCTGAGGATCGCCCTGCCTGTGAGAATCTCTGAGAGCAAAGGATCTACCAGCGTCTCTTGTAACTGGAGAAGGGTCATGTGGGGGGGGAGCTGACAAGAGATGGTCTTAATCTAGTCTAAGATGGCCAGATAGCCGGCGAAGGGACTTCAGCACAGAGAGGCTGGAGATGAGTCCAGACTCACAGAGGTTGAGGAAAGAGCCATTAGGGACCAGTGGGAAGAGAGGTTCATCCTCCTTCATTAAGGAACCTGTAGGTGGGACAGTCCTGAAGATGTCTCCACAGAAGCATTCACAAGAGGGAGAAAGTGTTCAACCTCTGTCAGGCCCAGAAAGCATGAAGCCGACGTCTGACAGCCCCAGACACAGGAGGACATTCCTGCCCGCCTTCCACCCTCACCCTGTGGGCCTCTCTCCCCTCTGCTCCAATGGTGGCGGTCTCAGAACCTGCCCTTGGCAACACGGGGAAGAGAAGATGAGCAAAGTAAGGAAACAGAGCAAAGAATTTTCCCACCATCTTCCCCAACGGCAGCTTCCAAGCTCCACTGGGCCCAAGTTGGGAGAAGGAAGAGAAGCATCAACTTTGATCAGTTTGAAAAGTACTGACTCTCACTCACAACCGGACCTTCTCATACCCTACACTGCCTTGGTGTGTTGACTTCAGAACGATCAGGGAAGTTACCAGGTCTGCTAACATGTTCACCCAAGGTAAGCAATTCAGGAGTCTCACTAAGGAAACTGAAGTGACAGGGAAATAAAGTTGCTTTGATTTTGCATTTGTGCTGGTCCTGGGCTTGGCTTCCCCCAGATCCATTTTTTTGCCCCCTTCCCACTCTGTTTATTATCTCAGGGCTGTGGTAGCAGAATTCTAGAGTGGCCCCCAAATTTCTAACTGCCGGTATATATGCTCTGCACAAGGTCCTCCCCTTGAATGGGGGCAGGATTTGTGAAAGTAAGGGACAGTCGCCTCCCTGATTAGACCACGTGGTATAAGACTCTGCCTTAGCAGAGCGGAGAGGGAAGAAGGCTGCCATGTCGTGAGAGGGCCAGGGAGCTAGGATCTGAGTACGACCTCTAGGGGCCTCTCTAGACCCCACAGCCAGCAAGGAAATTCAGTCCTACAACCACAAGGAGATTACTTCTGTCAACAAGCTGAACAAGCATGGAAGAGAACCAGAGCTTCGCGTAAGACCACAGCCCTGGCCAACACCATGATTTCAACGTGTGAGCCCATGAGTAGAAGACCCTCCTAACCTATGCCTGTTCTGTTGCCCAGGGAAAGTATGGAATGATGAATATGTGTTGTTTGAAGCCTCTAGCTTTGTGGTAATCTGCTACACAGGGACGGAAAATTAATACAAGAGATTTGATTCTGAGAGGCCACTGTCCCAGGTTCCCACATCAGCTGAGATCTAGCTGGGTTCAGCCAGTGACAGGTGCTGCTGAGAGATGGAAGCGCCGAGGGGGAAGAAACCAGGGTGCGTTCCCTGTCCCTCTGCCATGGATGCACTCTGAGATAGTCGTTGTGTTTCCTTGGTGGCTCCAGCTGCCAACAGGTGACTTGTCGGGTAAGAACTGTCTTCCCCCACCCATTCCACCCCCTTCTTTCTTTTCCCTTCTAATGCTTAGAGATATCAGAAACTGCTACCAGAAGAGCGGTAGAAAAAACAAAGGCGGGGGAATAGAGCAAAATCTCATCACACTTTTCCCTGACTGCAGACTCCGGGAATTCCACCTCCCCTACTGTCCCTCTCGCTCCCTGAGGTTGCCAATTTCTCACTCATCTCACCCCCTACCCCGTGGTTTAGCTTCTCCGCCATTCCACACTTGGGTAACCCACTCCCTGCATTAAAGTCCCTCTTTTTAAAAAACTCAAATGGTTTGATTCCTGGTGAGACCCTGACTGATAAAACATCCCATGAGTCATGTGTGTCTGCCTACTTAGCTACCTACTCATGCATGTGTATAGGTATATATATATATATTATCTGTGTGTATACATATATATGAATACACACATATACATATGAAATTTTTTTAGTAAAAGAATGAGCCAAAGCAGATTCAATGGACCATCACCACTTCCAGAATGCTTTCACGTTGGTTAATAAACTTCCTAAAAAAGCACATTTGCTTGCATTTAGTAAAATGACATGTTGAGAGCTTTCACTGACAGCTTTTTGATCTAACTGGGAACGCGCGGTCTAGCCTTGCGGTCTAATTTGTGACATCACACATCTTTGGGTGTCCTTAGTCTTCTGTACCAGAAGCTGAGCCAGTTAAAGGGACTACGAAGAAAAAGTCTACCTCCTCTTCCTCCCCCACCAGCCTCTCATGGCTCCGATATGGACTGACATCGCTGGGCTCAATTCACAAAGCCCAGACTTAGCAAGCCCTGGAAGCAAGGTGCGGTCCCCAGGGTGTCCTGGTCATCCAACAACGTAGTTCACCCATAATCAAATAAGACATTTCAGAAACCCGCTCATTTTTGGTCATGCCGGCAAATTCTGCTATAAAGTGTAGACACTTTCTCAAAGAGGTGACTTCCTAGACTTTTACAAAATTTCAACTTTCCTGCCCCTTTTATGGCATGCTATTGATGGCTTAAATTCACACACACAAAAAAACGTTAAGAGGAAGGGACGCTCGCACAGATGTAGAAAACAAACTTATGGTTACCAAGGGGGAAAGGGCAGAAGAGGGATAAATTGGGAGATTGGGATGGACATATATACACTACTGTATATAAAATAGATAACTAATAAGACCTACTGGATAGCACAGGGAACTCTACTCAATACTCTGTAATGACCTATATGGGAATAGAATCTAAAAAAGAGTGGATACACGTACAACTGATTCACATTGCTGTACCGCAGAAACTAACACAACACTGTACATCAACTATACTCCAATAAAAAATAATTTTAAAAAAAGAGGAAGAAACACTTAGGTGCAAAGGCTCAAAAACCCAACAAAAGTGACGCTGCTGCACCATCCCTTTATTTAACATTTGTGTCTGCATTAGAGCCCGTGGGGGCTTCCCTGGTGGCGCAGTGGTTGAGAGTCCGCCTGCTGATGCAGGAGACGCGGGTTCGTGCCCCGGTCCGGGAGGATCCCACATGCCGTGGAGCGGCTGGGCCCGTGAGCCATGGCCGCTGAGCCTGCGCGTCCGGAGCCTGTGCTCCGCAACGGGAGAGGCCGCAACAGTGAGAGGCCCACGTACCGCAAAAAAAAAAAAAAAAAGAGCCAGTGGGCGGCTGGACTGTGGATTAGGGCTCCATATGGGCTCTCCATCTCTCACAGAGGTAAAGCTGTAATATAAATGCTGACTCAATCACGGGACGTAGTCAGATGTCTCACCCATCAGCAGTCAGCGTTAGCATTAGGCAGACAGAGAAGGGGAGAACGATTCACTGGGATCTAACGTATAATGGAGGATCAGTACAGCCACCCCCTGATATGCAAGCTTTATCTTTTTTTTAATTATTTTTATTTTTTAATTTTTTGGTCACGCCTCGTGGCATGTGGGACCTTAGCTCCCCAACCAGGGATCGAACCTGCACCCCCTGCAGTGGAAGCGCGGGGTCTTAACCACTGGACCGCCAGGGAAGTCCCTGCAAGCTTTGTTTTATACTGGCTGGCTACTCAGTGTTGCTGCAGAGACTCATGAACACTATTGCATCAATTGGTTTTGCCATTCCCCACCTCGGGCCACGATGATGGAGACGCCCACATGAGAAGATGGTTGGTTACAAATCAACAGGCAACACAGAGCATTCACCTTTCTGACCTTTGATTTTCACGATGCTGGGTATGGAAACAACAAGAATGGATTCAAAAGTGAGGCGACTGTTTGTAGAGAATGCTTTTGTTGACTTCTGATGAATTCTTGTACCTGTAGACAAGCTATGGCCCCAAATGACAAATGAGCAGAGTTCTGACATGAATGTTAGTTGATCTTTTCGTTTATGTTAATGAGTAAGAAAAAACTGAAATGACGAAGAAGACATACGTTGGAATTTCACTCGTTTATCAGTGACATAAGTGACTTCTTTGCTGAATCAGGTAATCATTTTTGAATATGAGAATACTACCTCCATTTTTTGTGCTATTCACAGTGTAGTAGCTGCAAATATAACAAACTCTTAAGTTCCATCTGCATGGTTAACATTTTCTCCATCACTTAATCTTAAGTGCAGAAAACCAAGAGAACAATAAGTCAAGCTCAGATTGGTTGTGCTTGCCAGTTTCTGTGGTGTAAATCTTAGCATGTGATCCTCAAATGTTAATCCCTTAACTGGAAGCTTGATGAGGGCAAGACAGAACCTTATCCGCTATGCTAAATGCTGCACCCCCAGGACTTTGTACAGTTCATGGTGCCTGGTAGATGCTCAAAAGATACTTATTGAAAGAATGAGTAAGCCCTCTCCATGTACCTTATTCTGAAATAAATAGAAAATAGAAGCTCTTCACCTTTGGGGAGCTGTCTCATAAAAAGTCCTTGCTCTACAGAGTTTCCTGTTACTTTTTATTCCCAATTTGTGACTGAGGTCTGGCAATCTCAATAGAGGCCTAAAGGTGCCTTCTAACACCTTTCCCTTCCTTGGTCAAGCACAAGGATGGTGGAAGGGAAAAAGTGATCAGAAAATCGAAACTACATTTCTGCTACTTAGTTCAGTACAAATTCCTGATTGAACAAAGACTTGTGTAACGAGGGAGAGATTAGCAATTCATTCTAAACTTGACTTCTTCCTCCTCATATTTTTATCAGTTACAGTTTTTCTTTCCCCCTTTACCATCTTCATCCTGCTCCTAAGTGAATACTGCCTCCTCCAGATCTTTTCCTAAATATCACTGTGATGATATAGTTTTCCTTGGCCAATACATTTCAGCACCCCTTATCTCAGATCACCATAAGCTCTACCTCTTTCTTTCTTTTTCTCTGCAATGCTCTACATACTATATTTTTTATATATAAATTATCTACATAAAAATTTATATATATATTTTTTTTTTTCCTCTACAATGCTCTAAATACTATATACATTGACTCCTCATTTTCTGCCTCTCCCCTCCCCCAACATAATGTAAGTTCCATGAGGGTAGGGATTTTTAAATTTTTTTAGTCTCTTTTACTTACTGCTATATTTCCAGCTCCTCAAACAATAAATATTTGTTAACTACAATAAAAGAACAAACATACTGAGCACCTATTCTGAGCCATAAAAACTGTGCTAGGAGATACGTCACCACTACCATAAGGCAGACATGAATTTTACCCTTACGATTTACATTGTCTAGGCGGACCACTAAACGAAAATCACACACTTGGTTAATTTTAATTTCATTAACTACATTGAATTTAAAGGAAAAGTACAAGGGTATTAACCTCATCTTAAAGTCATGGAAGACCTCACTTAAAAGACACTGAGTTTTAGGCTGAGAACTAAGGGAAGGCAGGCAGACACAAGCAATGACCAAGAACAGCGACGGAAAGCTATGACCAAGCACACAAGAACTCAGGGCGCACATGCCATCAGCCCTTTCAGATCAAAGTTGCTTGCTAACAGGACCCAGCCAGTAATAAATTAATAAAAGTGAAAACTTTAGGACTTAGCCATAAAAAAGAACAAAATAATGCCATGTGCAGTGACATGGATGGACCTAGAGACTGTCATACTGACTGAAGGAAGTCAGACAAAGACAAGTATCATATGAGATCACTTATACATAGAATCTAAAAAAAAGCTACAAATGAACTTATTTACAAAACAGAAATAGAGTCACAGATGTAGAAAACAAACTTATGGTTACCAAAGGGGGAACATGGGGTGAGGGAAGGGATAAATCAGAAGCTTGGGGTCTAAAAGAGAGTGGATACATGTATGTGTATAACTGAATCACTGTGGTGTACACCTGAAACTAACACAACATTGTATATCAACTAAACTCCAATAAAAATTAATAATAATAAAAAAACTAGGGAGCCATGGTGGAAGAATTAACCATGAGAATTGAATCTATTTAGATAAAGGACTAAGAATATATATAGTGGGGATTATGGCTACAGGCCAGAACAAAAATTTTATAAACCGTGACAACATAAAAAATACGAATATAACCACAAAAATAGGAAGAGGAGTGAGAAATCACAGGAGAAAGGATAAGTGCTAATTTCCTCATCTTTTGTAGGAAGGAGTCAGAAGATTCTGTTAAAATCAAAATATGTTGTTTAAATAATTATAACAAGTTGCTTGTTTTCTTGAGTTTTGAGTTGTCTTTCTAGATCCTGGACAGAAGTCCTTTATCAGATATGTGCTTTGCAAATACCTTCTCCTCATCTGTAGCTTTTCTTTTCAGTCTCTTAACATGTCTTTTGAAGAGCAGAAGTTTTACATTGTGATGAAGTCCAATTTATCTTTGTAATAGCCTCAAGTTGGAAACAACCCTACTGCCTATCACAGGCAGTGATAAACAAACTGCAGTATGTACATACGATGGAATAATAGGCAGTAATAAAAAGTAATACACTACTGATGTACACAGCAACACAGATGAATCTCAAAATAATTATGCAGAGTGAAAGAAGCCAGACAAAATCAGAATACATACTGTATGATTCCATTTATATAAAACTCTGGAAAATTCAAACCATGACAGAAAGCATACCGTTTTGACTGGGTAAGGAAGTCAGAGAGAGGCAAAAGGAAGGGGCTTGCAAAGGGGCGTGATGAAACGTTGGGGGTGAAGAACATTTTCACTATCATGAGTGTGGTCATGGTTTGATGGGTGTGCATACAGGCAAAACTTACCAAATGGTACATTTTAAGTATGTGCGGTTTCTCATCTGTCAATTATACCTCAATAGAGCTGTTTCAAAGCAGCACGATTCTATTGCTATTTTGTGCTTTTATTAACTTTAGAAAGGTTTTCTAGGAAGTAATATTCCTTATGGGGAAGAAGCCTGTATCTGAAGTTTTGCTCTTCTTTCAGCTTCCTTTTTATGTTTTTAGAAATTCAAATAAATGTAAAAGTCTCAACTTAAAATACTACGGATAATATAATCCCATTTTAATAAAGTTTTAAGACTCTATGCTGTCATTCATGTAAAAAAATACACGAAGTACATTTTATTTGTGTATATGTATGTATATGTATGATATAATATTATAGCATATATTATAATATATAATATATAGCATACATTATATAATATGCTATATATTATATATAATGTATTATGTTATATATAATACATATTATGTGTATATGATACATGTTTTATAACATAATTACATATTATAACATACCTATTATACACATGTATGTGTATATATGAACATATATAGAGACGTATAAAATATGTATTTGTATATATGTGTATATATATAAACAAGGTTTTCAATAATGTTAAAAGTGAGTAGGTTAGTGGTAGGTTAATTTTTTAAATTATATTTTGAACTTCTCTGTATTGCTTGAGTTTATTTCAAGCATGTACGCTTTTTTGTAAAGACACAGAGTTATTACGAAGATGAAGGAGGGTGAGGAGAAGGGTAGGAGGAGGGCCAACTGGATGGAGGTGGGGAGAAACTCTGACACACAGTGGAGAATTCCAGGGAACAGCCTGCAGTAGGAAGGGCTTAGCCTGGAAAGAAAGAAACAAACAAACAAAAACAATGGGACATGAGGGAGTAGCCAGAGATGAGCTGAGGACCAGAGATCGTGATTATATAGGACACTGCCGGCCGCTTTAAGGTTGAGCACTTTATCCAAGTTTGAAGCAGAGAAATACAATGAGATTTCTATAATAAAAAGACCACTCCTCGAAAAGTAAAAAAAATTAAAAATAAAAATAAAATTAAAAGGGAGGACAGAGTTTAAAAAAAGAATCACTCCTTTAAAAATTGACCCCGGTGGCTGCTGTGTTACAGAGGCTTAGTGATAGGAATATAATCATTGTGAGTAAACTTAATTTAAAACATAAGTCACAACAAAACCAAAAAGACTACTATATATAAAAGATAACTAATAAGGACCTAGTGTAGAGCACAGGCAACTCTACTCAATACTCTGTAACGGCCTGTATGGGAGAAGAATCTAAAAAAGAGTGAATATAGGTATAACTGATTCACTCTGCTGTGCAGCAGAAGCTAACACAACACTGTAAATTGACTACACTCCAATAAAAATTATTACTCCAATAAAAAAACCAAAAACCCAAAAAGAACATATCAGCGCTTTCATCTGCAACAAGGTGAATTTCTGCCCCTCCCCCTACTTGATTCATCTATGCAGTCAGCATTTCCGCCCTTTGGAAATCGGGCTTTGGTTCGTTATAAAAGATGAGTTCTTCCTTTTAGACAGGCAGAGAGAGAGAGGCAGGGAGGGAGGGAGTGGGGAAGGAAGGAAGGAGCAGAAGACAGAGAGGGAGAGAAAGAGGAAGAAAGACCTGCAAAAGTAAGCAGAACTGAAGGAAGCACATATGGAGCTGAAGCCGGAAGAAAAGAGAGAGGGAGAGGAAAAAGAAAGAAGAAAAGGGAAGAAGGAAGGGAGGGAGGGTGGGGAAAGACAAGAAACAAAACAAGATGAAAAGCATCAATACCAGCAGACAGGCGTGGATCCCTTCAGGCCTGGCCGGCTGTAATTATTTAGCTCAATGGGCTGAGGCACCAGGTGATGGCCCCCGAAGGGCTTGGATTAGACCCATCACTGTGGCCAATTAGCTTCACCCCCTTTTCTGCTCTGCCTCAGCCACTTTTCACCACCTCAGGTCATGTACTTCAGTTTTTCAGCTTTTCACACCTCAGATAATTCTTCTATAAAATGGGAGCAGCAATATTTTTTTTTTTCTGCCTTGAAGATTGCTTAAAAAATTTTGCATAACTTACTTGATGGAAGCCAGAATGTCAATATTTAAAATAGAATTCTCAATTCAGAGCTAACGTTTTTGCTTTTCCCACTTTGTCAATAAACAAAGGTTCACTAAGGGTCTACTTTTGTGTTCAAAATGCTCTATTCAAAGTTCAAAGTGGTGAAGGAGAACAAGCAGGTATTAAAAAGAGTCCCTTTTCATCAAAATTCACAACTTCTGGTCTTCAAATGACAATGTTAAGAAAATGAAAAGGCAAGCCACAGACTGGAGAAAATATCTATATCTAAAAATATAAAGTATAAAAATACAAAATATAAAAAACTTTTACAAGATGAACAACCCCATTTTAAAAAATAAGCTAAAGATATGAATAGACACTTCACAAGTGGAGATATATGCATGGCCAGTAAGCATATGAAATGATGCTCAACATCATTAGTCATCACCCACAATGAGATTTCACTACATACCCATTAGAATGACCAAAATTAAACAGACTTGACAATACCAAGTGTTGGCAAATATATAGAACAACTGGTGGTGGGAGTATAAAATTGTTCAACCCCTTTTGAAAACAGTTTGACAGTTTCTTATAAAGTTAAATATACACCTACTAGGCATGCAGCACATACTACTACTGCATATTTACCCAAGAGAAATAAAAACATATGTTCACACAAAGACTTATTCATGAACGTATAAAGCAGCTTCATTTATCATAGCCAAAAAGTGGAAACAAACCAAATGTCCATCATCAAGTGTATGGAGAATGGATACACACATATGCTAACTTCATAGACTAGAATAATAACAAGCCAAAAAAAAATGAATGGATTAATGATATATGCAACAATGTAGACGAATTTCAAGAGCATTATGCTGAAAGAAGTCAGACTCAGAATACCATACTCTATAAGATTTGATTTATATGAAATTCTAGAAAACACAAATCCAGTCTATAGTGACAGAAAATAGTTTAGCAGTTGCCTAGGGCTGAGGAGGAGTGCGGGATGACTGGAAAGAGATAACAGAGAATTTTTAGGGCGATGAAAATGTCTCAGACCTTGATGAGACTGTATACGTTTGTCAAAACTTATTGAAATGTATTCTTAAAATGGGTGCATTTTATTATATATAAAGCACACCTCTAAAAATTGATTTAACTTTCTAAAAAATAAAAAATAAAGTAAGAATCTCTATATCAAAGGGCTTGCAGTCTAAGAAGCATTGCGTCGGGCTTCCCTGGAGGCGAAGTGGTTAAGAATCTGCCTGCCAATGCAGGGGACACAGGTTCGAGCCCTGGTCCGGGAAGATCCCACATGCCACGGAGCAACTAAGCCCGCGCACCACAGCTACTGAGCCTGCGCTCTAGAGCCCGCAAGCCACAACTACTGAGCCCACGTGCCACAACTACTGAAGCCCGCATGCCTAGAGCCCGTGCTCCGCAACAAGAGAAGCCACCGCAGTGAGAAGCCCACGCACCGCAACAAAGAGGAGCCCCCACTCGCCGCAACTAGAGAAAGTCCGCACGCAGCAACGAAGACCCAAGGCAGCCAAAAATAAATAAATTTACTAAAATAAAAAAAGAAGCATTGCATCCTTAGGGTACTTTATTCCAAATTATATCAATTTGAGGAGGGGGAGAATTTTCTAGTAGGGGATCTTAAAGCCTGTTCTAATATTAACATACTTTCTATACTAATGTAACCATCAATCATATCTCAATCTATAAAGTGACAAAGATGCTAAAGTAAATCAAGCAGGATACCAACCCCTCTACTGACATCTTGACTATCCTTTATAATGTCATCTGCCTTCAAACAAATCAAATGTTGTCCTAAGAGGTACCATTCATAATATTTGCGCTATCAGTTTTACATTTACTGTGCGTACTGGTTAATAGCAAGGTTTTTGAAGCTTCAGACACTTAAGTGACATTTGAAAAATATCTGAGATGAAAAATATAGTAGATGAATAATTTCCTTAATCAGTATAATCTCCAAGAAATTGATTATCATGGTTTATAACTGGTTCATGGGAATATCTTTAAAGTCTTAGACTACTGTCAAAATAAATGTGTTACAAATGATCATTTATATTATAAAAAGAGAATTAATAATAAAAAGCTACTTTTTCATCTCCCTTCTACTCAAATTATTTCCAATTACTGTCACTCATTCTTTTGTGGAATTTCTTGCCATTACCTTTTCATGACAAGTTTGAGCTCTAGTGTATCCACAGGGAACAAGAATTGTTTCGCTACTGCAGAGTGTGTTGGTTACAGCAAAATAACAGACTTCAGTTAGCCAAGAATGACGACATTCCCTTGCTGCCTTAATCCTTGTGGAATGTTCCTGGTCTGGCTCATCCTAAACGTGCTGATTATAAATAACCCTGTCAACCAACATGTGGTGGAAAGATTCCCTTTGGACCCAAGATACAACAGGTTGCAGTCCTGAGGACCTCCTTTTCCCTGTTGTTTTTATTTGCAGCAATTAGGGAAACTCAATGATAAGGATGAATTGAAATTCTTCTAGAATTAACGATGGCCGAGACCCCACTTGATGTAGAAAGCAGGATTTCTGTTCTGGCATTTACCTCCTGGCATTTCTTCTTGGACCATATTCAGTAAAAGAATTCATTCTTACTTGATTCACATCCATCCCTTCCTTAAAAATGAACCAACATGGGGCTTCCCTGGTGCTGCAGTGGTTGAGAGTCCGCCTGCCGGTGCAGGGGACACGGGTTCGTGCCCCGGTCCGGGAAGATCCCACATGCTGTGGAGCGGCTGGGCCCGTGAGCCATGGCCACTGAGGTTGCGCGTCCGGAGCCTGTGCTCCACAACGGGAGACGCCACAACAGTGAGACGCCCGCGTATCGCAACAACAACAAAAAGAACCAACAAGTACTAGGCACTGTAGAAAGAGTTTTAACTTAATCCTCTGAACCTCTCTACAAAGTAGTCTCTATTGCTATTTTTCCATTTTGCAGAAAAGAAAACTGAGACTCAGCGCAGTTATGTAATTTCCCCAAGGGCACACAACTAACAATCAGAAGAGGTAGGAATCAAGTGTAATCTGACTGACTCCAAAGTCACCAAGGCATTCTGCTTTCTTATTGGGAAACTCAGCGCCTGCTTAATGAGACATCAATAGCTTATTGAGACATCAAGGATGGTCTCACCGCATTCAACAGGAGAGAGATTCTGTACAGAGAATAAGCAATAGGCTCTTACTAAATCTAAAAGTTATTCTGGGGGACTTCCCTGGCGGTCCAGTGGTTAAGACTGCACTCCCAATGCAGGGGACGCGGGTTCAATCCCTGGTCAGGGAACTAAGATTTCACATGCAGTGTGGCCAAAAAATAAAAAAATTAAAATAAAAAAACAAAAGTCAATCTGGTATATAATTTTGACCTTGCAATATATTGCAAAGCTATTGACATAAGAATATCGGTTATATATGTTCATCCTCTACCAAAACTCTACTAATTTTTAATAAGGTTGACCAATAAATTCATTTCTAAGAGCCAATTAGCAAATATTTTGGAGGGGAGATCGGCAGCATCTAATAAAGTTTGGATTGCGCATGGTTTGGACCCAGCATTTCCACTTTCAGGATCCGTCTTGCAGTAAACTTGCACAAGTATCAAAACACAAATAGTCAAAAACATTCTTTGCAAACATTCTTACAGGAGCAAAATTTGAAACAACCCAAGGAGCATCACTGAAGAATGGTTTAAAAAGTTTTGCTACATTTTAAAAATAACCTTACTACGTAGATTTCAAAGAAAGAGGGAGATTTACACGATATGGGAAGTTATCCAAAAAATATTTGGTGGAAACATAGGTTGCACAACAATGTGTATTATTGTTTGCAAAAAGAAAAAGATGTATGAAAAATCTGGAAGGATACATGTTAACTGTTAACAGTGGTTATCCCTGTGGTAAAATAGTGATGAGATAAGGAGGAGAGGAAACTTTCGCCATCTTAGGTACTCCTAGATGTTTGCAATGAGAATGTGTCTCTGTGTTTACATAAAAGCAAAGTATTTGAATTTCCATTGCTCTTTACTTTTTACAATATATTCATATAGATGTATACATATTCATTAAAAAATACATGTAAATACATCAAAATGTAACAATGATTATCTCTGGATGGTGGGACTAAGATTTCTTTTTAGCTTTCTGTTGCCTAGATCTTTATATTTTATAACTTTCCTTAATGAATATGTATTACTTTTATAATCATCACAAATTATGTGACTCCCTGGAGAAACATCCTTCTCTCTGGAATTTGGCTCTATTTAGCCATCCCCAAAGGGACAGACTGTAGGAATAGGATGTTCTTTTAACTCATTAGGCAAAACAACACATTCTCAACCTAAAACATTTGGCTTGACCAAGCACAATGGAGTGTTTGGTTTTCTGAATATACACAGGCATATTCTTATGTCTCAGATGACTCGGGCGTATTTGTTTGGGAACGTGCTCATCCAATCAGTCAACACAGACTTCGTGGGCTTTTGTTTTGCTCAGTAGGCAAGGTGCTGTGGGGAGAATACAAGAACGAGACACGGTCCTCTCCTTCAGGGTGAAGGTTAGGATCTAACTGAGCAGAGAAATATACATTCATGGAACATGAGACAACACCCAACGTGACATCTGAAGGGTTAAAGTATTTGTTACCAATGAAAGAGCATTATAGGCACTAAGCAGAGTCAGAAGAAAGAAGAGGGTTGGACAGAGTTCATGGCATCGTGGCCCTCTTGCCTCATCTGAAACAGGAGATGCACCAGCCTTAGGGGGATAATTGAAGTTACTCAGCAGAGTTGGGATTAACTCCTGTTTCTCGTACCCATTCTACTAGGCTAGATTTTCTTAATTTCGGCCCTACTGATACTTTGTCGTGAAAGGCTGTCCCAACCATTGCAGAACAGTTAGCAGCATCCCTGGTCCCTACCTGCTACATGCAAGTAATACTCCCCCGCCCGGCTGTAACAATCAAAAATGTCACTGCCAAGAATCACCTTCAGTTGAGAACACTGTACTACACCAGGCTGACTTTTGATAGATTATGAGAAAAGAGGGAAGAATTAAGATGGTAAAGGAGGTAAAACACACTATCCACATGGCGGCACGGGGAGGAAACCAGCCAGTCTGAGGGAACCAACGTTTATTAGTGAATGGTGGAAAATACAGTCACATAGGCAAAGTAGGACAAGACTCTAGAAATACAGATGTACTGAGACATAAAAGGAAATATGAGGCCATTGTGAGGTCTGAATAAGGAAATGTCATGGTGAAATAATGTTTTAGGGAGACTGGCTTTGTGCAACATAAGGAAAGGTTTTATGGGGGTCTGACTGGATTCAGGGAAACAAGTTGGGAAGAAATATCAATAACAGACTCATTGGCAGCTAAGAGAGTGGAAGGGGTGGTGACAATGGGAACAGAAAGAAGTGATAAGAGATTAGATATACTTTATAGGAAACATGGACTGGACGGGGCTTGATATGGGAGGGGAAGGAGAAAAATGAACGAAAGAAGAGAGTCTCAGATCCTGGGTGCCCACAAGGATGGGGTAAAAAAACTGACAGGAATGGAAATGTCAAGAAAGGAAGCCAATTTTCATTCATAGGTGATCACGGGTTTCTTCATATACACGTTGAATTTGAGGTCACAATGAGATACCCAAAGAGTAATGACCACCAGGCAATTAGAGCTAAAGACCAGAGTGGTTTAAGAGAATCATTCCACGTTTACCAGTCCCAGGAGTAGAGATATGACCTCAAAATGGTGAGGCCAAGTTTGTGGATGGCTTTTGAGTTTGCGAATCTCTCTTCCCCTTCACAAACACAGCTTGTATAAAGAATTTGACCTCACAAACTTAAAAACGAAACCAAAACACCTATGTGGTCCAGACCACAGGTACAAAGTGTCTCCAGTTCTATTAATTCCTTATTGAGCCATTCCCTCCTGAAAAGCATATAAGATACAGGTTGAGAAGATTATTTCTCTGAGGAGTTCATTTTATGTTTTCAGATATCATCACCATCCAGGGGAATTTATTTATTGCCAAATTAAACTCGAGCTCTATCAGGTACCACACAAAGATAACAGCACAGATGTAGTCCCTGACTTCTAGATTCATACTTCTACAAACAGGTAAAGCATTTACAGATAGAATAAAAAATTCTAAACAGTGCACATCATGTACAAGTTGAAAGTATGGGGGAAGAAAGTCGTACTGGGGAGACAATTCCATAATCACACAAAATGGCACTGAGGGCAAAGCAATGTGAAAATGAGGGAGGGGGTCAAGGGATCCCCCTCCCCCTCACTGAATCACTGAATGACCTTTAGCAAATCAGTTCAGTTCGTGGGGTTTGCATCTCTCCATCTGTTAAATGCCACTGATATTATCTGTTTGAGGATACACTCATCTATTTACTTATCCAACAAACACTGACTTTTACCTCCATATGCTGGTCTCTGTGGGTGGATGGAGAAATGTAAAACTGAGAGCACCATAACCCTTACCTTTGGAGGAAGTTGGCAAAAAAACAAAACAAAATACAACCTTAATCGGAGGGAACTGTATCTGCTAGGATGCTCTTGATTGTAAGTAACAAAAGATCCAACAAAATGTGGCTTACATGATAAAGATATTATGATCTCACATCAAAAAAAGTCTTAGGATAGAAGATCCTAGGGTTGATTAATTCAGTGGCCCCATGTTGCCATGAAAGACCCAGGTATTTTCTGTCTTTCTGACATCCTCAGTTTGTTGGCTTCATGGATATAGATGGCTGCCATAGCTCCAGCTATCACATCCTGAGGCAACCACAGGTTGAGACTGCGAGGATTAAGAGAAGTAATGCATATATAAAGCATAGGTCCTGGCACATAGAAATGGCTCAACGGATATTAGTTTTTATTACTTTGTGACATTATGTGATACTATTTGGCTCCAGAGAAACTGTTTGTATTAGTTTGCTAGAGCTTCTATAACAAAGTATCACACACTGGGTGGCTTACACAACAGAAATGTATTGTGTCACAGTTCTGAAGGCTAGCAGTCCAGAATCAAGGTGTCAGCAGGACTGGTTCCTTCTGAGGGCTGTGAAGTAAGGATCTGTTCTAACCTCTCTTCTTGGCTTGCAGATGGCTGTCTTCTCCTTCTGTTTCTTCACATTATCTTCTCTCTCCTTATCGTTTTCTCTTCAGTGGTGTTCTTTTTATAAGGACACCAGTCATAGTGGATCAGGGGCTCGTTCTATTCCAGTATGACCTCTTCTTAACTAATTGTATCTATAATGACCCTATTTCCAAACAAGTTCACATTCTGAGGTGGTGGAGGTTAGGACTTCAACATACAAATTTTGGGGTGGAGACAAATTTCAACCCATAACATTGCTCATAAGTGTGCTTTAGTGCGAACATCTTTATTTTAACAATGCTTTTTAAAGGACCTAACCAGAGATAGAAAATAGGCGGGGAAATAAGACCTTGGCCAAGTGTTCATGCACTAGATCTCCCTTCTAGGTTGCAAATTCCGTTTTTCTGACTGTGGGCTGATTTATGATGCACTTGGCGGTGAAAGCCTTCGTGGGGAATTTTGCATATACTGAGCTCTTTATGTAATAGTGTTGTCTTCTCCAGGCTTTATTTCCTTTACTCTTTCCACCTCCAACTTCATCTCATTAGTTTCCTTGCTCTTTTTAAGAAAAGCCAAAAGTTCCTATTGCATTCATTTGCATTTCTTCCCAATATGGGGGAGAAAACCAATGGCCAAGAGTCTACCAGAATATATTCTTATTTGCTGCCGTCCTTCTCCTCTGGTAGAGACTGTACCTGGAATTTGGCCATGATTTATGTAGACCACAGAGTAAAACAAAGCATAATACTTTTTTACCAAGTTACACGTTCTCCTGGGTGCAGGAAGAGTTTGTAAGCTACTAAAAGTTGAGTGAGCGCCCTGGGCTGCTCAAGGGAAACACCAAGACCATCTGGACAGTCTCCCTTCTTTCACCTGGGGCCACAGTCACTCTGTCCTGGGCCTGGAGGGAAGTTGGATGGAGGAGAGTGCTGGGTTTCATTTCTGGAAAGACAGGGAAGCTGAGAGGGGACCTAGTAGGGACTCTCCCTCCTGTTCCTCAGCAGGACTGCAGGCTTCTTTGTTTTGACAAGCTGAGAAGCAGTCTGCCATCAGCGCCCTCACCCAGCTCCTGTCTCCCTCCCACTTCCCTCATCTTTCCTTTCCACTGGATCTACTAGTGTTGGGGAACTAGAGCTTTTTAATTTTGCAAACCTGGACCTTCCATCCCAGAGCTGCTGCCACTCCTGCACCCTGGCACGTTCCCTGCACCCACTCGGTGAGATGGAGACATGGCATATGCCCTGCCATTCAATTAAAATGATCAGGTTTGTTCACTGTGATTACTCGCAGATGTCTTATTCAGCTGTAGGTACGATTTTTAATTTCAAGTCAAGCTTTCTGAAAAACCAAATTAAAGACTCTTCCTTTCTCTTTTTAATGCTTACCATTAATATTTTTTTAAGGAGAAATGAAAAAAGTTTTAGCATCTCCAACAGTGTGTTCCATGAGTTTCCTGGTGGGAGGTGATAAAGGCATTTTTTTAACTGACTAAAAATGGTTAGCCACAACACCATGAAAATATCTCAGAATGTTTTAAAATGAAAAAAAAATTTTCTGTGACATGGAAATAGCAATTTAGAGGGGGGTCCAGGGGTTACCAGCAGTTCTGAATGGCTGATTTTAGCTGTCTCTGGACCTCCCTCATGATTTCCACACCAATTTCCATCTACTTCAAAAAAGCAAGCCACCTGAGATACAGAGGGGGGAAAGTATGGGATCATTTGTTATTTTGGACACAGATGATTCCAACGGAGGGAGGACATTAAAATGTTTCAAGAAACACAGCCTTTGAAAGACAGCAACAGATTCACATCTATAACAGACTCTTCCGTAATATAAACACCTCCATCGAGCACAGAACCCTTTTGTGACTCTGTAGGCTTCAGATCCCACCCCCTAGGAACCTTTTTAACTCGTGGAATTTAGCTATAGCCTCTACTGATGCTTAACAACTTGCGCCATATACAGATCTAAGCATAAAATGATGATGGACAACACCACCCTAAAAACTTCCACCATTTTAAACTTTGCTGTCAAAAAGAGGATAGAAGTACACTGCAGTGCTACATACTCCTGGAGGAGGACTAATACCACGCTTATAAAGTGCCGTGTGTCCCTTAACAAGAGGATTTCAGTTGCGATGGCTGGAAACTGACACTAATTTACCCTTATTTGCATGTCCAAAATGGAGGTGTGATGAAGACCTAATTATTATTTATTGTTACTTTGAATAATACTAAATGAAAATACAAATCCCATCATTCCAGGTGTTAATGACCGCAATTATTTTACTGTTATGCAGATTTTTTCTGCATAACATCTTTCTGCTACCTTTTTTTCCCCCCTTCAATCTTATTCTAGTAGTTCTAAGGCTTTTGATGTCCAAGAACCAGCCTACTCAAGGGCCCTCACTTGAACATGTTCTAGACACTTATTTATTCTGATCACTCCTTGTTTTTTGTTTACTCGGCCTCCTTCTTACTTAGGGTGCGCTGCCTAGGGCTTGTAACCGTCTCTCAGAGGAGATGGAGGGTGCTAAGGGCTGGAAGAGAGAGCAAAGGAGGCAAAGCTATGGAAAGACGCTTCTGCGTATTTCAGCTGGGTTGGACGTTTAAGCCATCTTACCTAGAGATTGTCATACTGAGTGAAGGAAGTCAGGCAGAGAAAGACAAATACATCGCTTATACGTGGCATCTAAAAAAAGGGTACGAATGAACTTATTTACAAAACAGAAATAGAGTCACAGATGTAGAAAACAAACTTATGGTCACTGGGAGAATGAGGAGTGGGAGGGGATAAATTGGGAGATTGGGATGGACATAGACACACTATTATATGTACAATAGATAGCTAATAAGGACCTACCATATAGCACAGGGAACTCTACTCAACACTCTGTAATGACCTATATGGGAAAAGAATCTAAAAAAGAGTGGATATATGTATACGTATTTAAGTGAATCACTTTGCTGTACACCTGAAACTAACACAACATCATAAATCAACTATACTCCAGTAAAATTAAAAAAAAAAAAAATTTAAGCCATCTTGGAACAGTGAAACAGAGCAGTGAACTGACATACGCAAACCTACTATTTAACGTTATCATATTATGCTGGGATTATTTAAATGTACGTGAAACACACACCAAGATCCAGGCACATTTCCGAAGTCAGGTAAAAAGAGAGATGGTTCCTTTCCTTTACCTTTTACCTCTTTGCTACTTTGGGAGGGGAATCTAGTCCTGACACGAACATATTGGCCCAGAGAGACCTGCTGACAGTTTAGGTTTCTGTTAAATTCGGCTAGATGGATTTTTTTACTCAAATATAGTTCTTCAAAACATGGATGAAACCACCAGTTCCATTTCACTAGCACTTGATCATACTTGATCTTTCTCTAGGTTTTTCCAACGATGCTCATCTTTGGAAGTGTTTCTGCTCTGTTTTTCTCAAATAACTGGTGAAGAGTATTTGTTTTGGCTCTTTGGGGCTGTGTTTCCCCCGACTCCAAACAAAACTCTGGGATTATCCACATAAACATCCTGTTACATCTCATTACAGCTATAGGTGGGAGCTTTGCCATGTGGCCTTTGAGCCACATCTGTGACTTGATTTGGGTGGTCTGGCCCCACATGTGGTCGTGGAGCTGAGGGCTTTGAACTATGGTAGAGTCACTGTGATGCCATGTTCTCAGCCTTCTGATGAAGCCTTTGGTGACTACAAGCACCCCCTGGACATCAGATCTCCTCAACCACTCAACTCCTCCTGGAAGAGACAGAAGATACGGGTGTTGTCATTCTCATTTTTCAAAAGAGCGAAGTGAGACGCATTGACGTATGAGGATGATGCAAGTTTCAAGGACAGACCACGTTGGCCTACATTTTGTTGGTTCGTTTCTATTCTCTCCTTTAGCGTTCTATGAAAGGATCCCTGGATCGTGTCTGGACATCCGGATTCTTGTCCTGATCGTGCCACTACTTTGCTGTGAGACTTGAATTTCTGGGATCACTTGACTTCTCTGGGCTTCAGTTTTCTTATCTGCCAAATGCTGACGTTGGATGAGATGGTCTCCAAAGACCTTGCCTGAATGACCCCTCCGAGGTTCCCTGGCATCTTGCTTTCATACCTCAATCTTTAAGGGGAGGAGGAATGTGGATTAGATGGCAATATTTTATTTCCCAAAGCTTTGATTAAACAAAATTGGCTGAATAGGGAGCTTACATCTCTCTACTCCTTTCTCCGTATGTAACGGCATAAGTTGCTAACTGTATGCAAGGAAGCATTCCTTGGGAAAATGTAAATGTGGTTAGAACTCCCTTATAATGCACACATATGACCGCCACTTTATAAAGCGGATGACCTCTGCTCTCTTGCAGTCAGAAATTATCAAGAAAAAAACCAGAGAGCTGCTGGGAGGGCTGTGTTTAGTGCTTTTGAAGAGTAAAATGGCAAAATAAAAGTTATAACAGAAATATTCATTGACTTAGTGTGACGATTTGGTGCTGAGTCTTATGCTGGTGCCTTTATATAGCCCTGAGTTTATGACAGTTCGCTAAATGACGGTGCAATGGGGAACTTAATTTGTGCTCATTGCTCTTCATGGTGAAATGAAGCTTATTACCTTTTTGAAAAGTTAGTGGTCAAAACAAATAACCAGATTAAATACCACCCTCTCAGTTTTTGGTGTCCTTCAGAGACTTTTGCAGAATGGATACTCCATTGCCGCGGAAGTGAATGGCCGCCATCTTGCTACCTGAGGTAGGTAAAATAAATATTGTACTGTTATCCTGGCATCCACGCAGCCTAGTAACCTGACAAAGCTCATTACCCGGGTGCTTCTGCACCAAGGGAGTCTGGTACCTGTATTCTCCTCTCCTCCAAAGTGGTCTCCTAAATATCTACATCACATCATATACATTCTCTTCTTCAAATACTTCGGTGGAATCCCTTTGGGCTCTTGAGGAAATCCAAATTCCATAAACGGCTGAGAAAGCCCTGTTTGTTTACTGCTGTGTTTCTAGTGCTGGGACGGTACCGGGCATGAAGTAGGCACTTGATCGCTTGTTGCATGAATGAAAATCCTGCGTCATCTGGCCCCTGCTCACCCCACCTATCTCTTCATCTTCCCCGGCCACTCTGGCCGCTTCCAAGTTCAAGAAATGGCATTCCAAGCTCCTGTTCTGCTCCAGGCTTCAGCATGAGTTGTTTCCTTCTTCTTAGCTAGTGAATTCTATCTTCCTTCAGGTAAACCACCATCCCGTCAGGTGTTCAATGATGCCCCAATCTTATTTTGTCCCTCATATTATTCTTTCTTACAGTACCAAATTCTTCTCTTTCAGAGGATTACCAATTTTGTAATTATATAATTATTTGTGTGAATATTAGGTCATAGATGGTTTCTCCCTTTAGACTATTAAGTTCCACAGCGGCAGTGACTGTGTCTGCTCTGTTTAAAACTGTACGCTTCACAATTAGTACAGTGTCTGTAAGTAATGAGTGCCCAATAGATATTTTAAACATGTTTTAGAAAAACCAACGGCATGCTAAAATTAAATTTTTATTTATTTATTCCAAATACTCAATACATGTAGATAAAAAAGGTAGACGGTGAAGAGTAGGTCCCCAGTTTCCATCACCTGAAGCAACTTTTGCTGTTACTTATACGTCCTTCCAGAGAGAATCTCTGGGAATCAACACATCTTTCAGATATGGCCAATAAATGTTCTTTGATGAATGAATTAATGAATCACTTCCATCATCACGAACCCACTGTGAGACTTTTCATTCGGTGTATAAAACCATATAAAGTAAGCCTTACCTAAGCAACAAAGAAAAAGTAATATAATTTAGCCAGCTCCAAAAAAAACCTTGTCATAGTGATTCTGTCTTTGCTTATCGCTCTGGATCAGAAGATAAGCATGAGTACAGAATGTCACCCAATGCCCATAAAGAGACAAGATTTCTTTAATGAGGCAACCAAAAAGATTTCCTTTCCTCCAAAGAGAGAATTCCATTTTCAGCCTTTTCTGCAGCAACAGAAGCCACCTGATGAAACAGGAATCATTCGGGTTCTTAACTGGAGAACCTGATGCACAGCCGGAGACGGGGAAAGGCATCTCCGTAGGCAATCCTGGCACTCACAGCCCAGGCTGATATGCTGGCTCCTAAGCTGTTGGCCGCGTGTAGTTCTGGGCTCGCCAACACGGGACAAAAGCCGCAGACGGCGCTGGTCTGCTCTCTTCTGATCAGCGGGGCAATCGCTGCTGGCCGTGCATTATGTTCTCTGGTCCTCACTGGCATCGCCCAGGAAGCAGCCCGGGGTTGTTCTGAGCTGGTTATAGATGCCTGTGTTCATTTCCTAGAGCTGCTGTAACAAAGTCCTGCCAACTTAAACCAAGAGAACTATATTCTCTCACAGTTCTGGATGTGAGAAGTGTACAGTCAAGGTGTCAGCAGGGCTATGTTCCCTCTGAGGGCTCCAGGGAAGGACCCTTCCTTGCCTCTTCCAGCTTTTGATGTTGCCAGCACCCCTGGGTACCCCTTGGCTTGTAGCTGCAATACTCCAATCTTGGCCTCCGTTGTCACATACCCTCCCCCACGTGTCCCTCTGCCATCACATGGCTTTATTTTATTTATTTTTGGCTGCATTGGGTCTTCGCTTCTGTGCACGGGCTTTCTCTAGTTGCAGCGAGCGGGGGCTACTCTTGGTTGCGGTGCGCAGGTTTCTCATTGCAGTGGCTTCTCTTGTTGCAGAGCACGGGTTCTAGGCGCACGGGCTTCAGTAGTTGTGGCACGTCGGCTCAGTAGCTGTGGCTTGCGGGCTCTAGAGCACAGGCTCAGTAGTTGTGGCGCACGGGCTTAGTTGCTCCGTGGCATGTGGGGTCTTCCCGGACCAGGGCTCGAACCCGTGTCCCCTGCATTGGCAGGTGGATTCTTAACCACTGCGCCACCAGGGAAGTCCCACATGGCTTTCTTATAAGGCCACCAGTCAGTGGATTTAGGGCACACCTAATCCAGTATGACTTCATTTTAACTTAAATAATTACATCTGCAAAGACTCTCTTTCCAAATAAGGTCACATTCTGAAGTTCCAAGGTAGATGTGAATCTTGGCAGGGGGGACACTATTCAACCCAGCCTGGTACCCGAGGCAGGCAGATGACCAGTGTGCAAGAACAGCCAAAGCCTGCGCCCATGTGAACACCTGCATCAACGAGGACGGTTCCCTCCGACTGCAGTTTCTTCCTGGTTCACGGGAACTTAGGCATCTTCACGTGTGTACTCCACACACCTGCCATTTAGACCATCTCTCTCTCGTCCCGTTTGTTTTTAGGGCAGGTGTGATTTTGATTGCCTTACATCCAAATCCTTTCTGTCGTTGATCCTAACAAAACAGCAACGGCAAAGCTCCAGCCCACACTGGAGCTGCTAAATGGTGAGACAATCTCGGAGCCCGGACCTAGCGTTCAAAAGGGGGTCTCTTCCCTAACGGAAACTTTGGTTTCGTAGTTGCATTGTTTAAGAAATGGCTCTTTGTTAAAATCCTGGTTGCACAGTGACAATTACAGCAGCCCACACGAGCAGCCAGACCACCCGCCTGGAGTGGCAGGGATATTTTAGGTAGCACATCGGGGGAGTTATGAATGGATCAGGCTTCTTTCCCTGCTTTCAGCTGTCAGCCAGCAATCAGTGGAAGCTGCTTTCCTCCTGAGGCAGGAAGGAGCCAGTTTTGCTGACAACATCTGTACACAGAAAATGCCAATCTCAGAGCGGGCCGGGCAGCCAAAGCAACAAGAAGACGGTGCCTCCAGAGACCAAGTTGGTCCTGTGATTGTGGAAACTCAGATACTTTCCGGGGTGCAAGAGCAGAATACTTTTTTAAAAAATATATATATATATATTTATTTATTTTTGGCTGCGTTGGGTCTTTGTTGCTGCGTGCAGGCTTTCTCTAGTTGTGGTGAGCAGGGGCTACTCTTCGTTGCGGTGTACGGGCTTCTCAATACGGTGGCTTCTCCCGTTGCCGAGCATGGGCTCTAGGCGTGCGGGCTTCAGTAGTTGTGGCACGCGGGCTCAGTAGTTGTGGCTCGTGGGCTCTAGAGCACAGGCTCAGTAGTTGTGGCATGCAGGCTCAGTAGTTGTGGCTCGCGGGCTTAGTTGCTCCGCGGCATGTGGGATCTTCCCGGACCAGGGCTCAAACACGTGTCCCCTGCATTGGCAGGCGGATTCTTAACCACTGCGCAACCAGGGAAGCCCAAGAGCAGAATTCTTGACCTCAGGGAACTGTGTGTACTGTCACCTGTGTGACCAATGGCTTGTTTGCTTCTCACATGACACACACGTCACATGGGCTGACACACCCTGTAAGTAGCAGGTGATGGGCCATTTTCCTAAGTAAACACTAACATTTCTGATAACACTACCTTCTCACCCAATCCTGTTTACTTAGTTCACACCCAATTCCTAAGCGTGCAAACTTAGAGGTACTGCCTGATTCTTCAGAAAGTCTCCAAACATCCCATTAGGAGACCTGGGCTCTCCACTTAGAAAGTGAGTATAAATGATTAGGTAAAATAGTAACAAGACGCTAGAAATGTCCAGTGGAAACAGCATTTATTCACCCAGCAATATTCAGGGGGCGATACACTCTAGGCACTCTGCCCAGAAGGATACCAGGGTATCAGGGTGAATAAGATGGGGTTTCTCTTTGGTCTGTGATCTACTCAAACCAAAGTCACAGGTGGCCTGCATCTGCCCGGCCGGAACTGCTTGCAAATGAAACCTGAAGCCACCTGCTTCAGGAAGGCACCTGCCCTTTGTTGGGTGGGGCATGGGAGAGAATCCCCTTGGGAGTAAAATATTCCCTTGATGGGCTAGTGTGTGAAGGGCTGCATTTCTGGACAAGACAGGAAAAGGGCAGAGCTGTTCTCAGGAGTGGGGTCTACCTGCTTCGGTCAATACATCACTTGGCCATCAGAGAGATGCTGTCACCTTACCAAGCATGGGGAACAGAGACAGACAGTCGACACCAACGGCCCAGCATGTACAGAAGTGGGATGACGCTTCACTAACCTGGCTGTCATCACGCACGGACTTAAATGTGTCAATAAAAGGAGGATTTCAAGAGATCGAAAGCAGAAACTTCAATTTAAGAGACAGAGGGAAGGGAAACCGCTGCCTTTTGGAGAGACTAAGAAAGTGTTGCTTGACGGCAGAGCGGCAATCTGGGACCGAGGAAAGGACATTTGCTCTAGAACCAAGAGAACCTTCTTTTACATCCTAGCTCTGCCACTCGCTAGCTCTGGGCCCTTAGGAAAGCTCCTTAATCTGAGGTCAAATGTCCTGTACAATGAAGACAACCACAGAGTAAGAGTGAAAGAAGGCATAACTGAAGTATCTGAGATATGGACGTCCCTCAATAAGCGCTACTAGTAATATACAATGAATTAAGGACAAAGTTAGGCAATGTCAAATTACCACATTCTGTGATGTATGAAATGAGCATGTGGTGAGAGGTAATATCACAATGTATTTACATGCAGTGTTAATAGAACCCTGACTTATTTCTAAAATGCATAGGATCTCCTCAGGTTACTGATGGGAAGATCAATGACATATATATATATATATATATACACACACACACACATACACACACATATGTATATTCGTATGTGTGTATATATGTACATATATATACATACAGATATGTGATTATATGATTAATCCTGTACACATGATTAATGTGTAGTAAATGGAGGATGACCTTACGATCATATTCTAGATGGGGAGCTCTACACATGAATGATTAATGCCTGATTTGAGGTTAGAGAGTGTCCAGGTAGAACAGAGACCAGTAGTACTTTAGCTGCCGTCCTTAAACATCATTTCCCAGAGAAGTATATTTTGGTAAAGATCCTTTTCAAATTGACTCACATTGACCAGAGCATTTTGGATTTTCCTCCTGGGCCCTTCCTCTGGACTCATAACAGGTCAATGGAGGCACAGGGCCCTTCAAGTTCAAGCTGCTACAGAAGAAATCAATGCACCATTCTAAGTCCTGGAGATAGAACAGTTAATGGGAAATCAGCCGACTTTTTCTATGAAGGGCCAGATAGCAGCTATGTTTGGCTTTGTGGGCCAAACTAGGCGACAGTCTCTGTCACAACCAGCCAGCCTGGCTGTGGCAGCACGAACACAGCCAGAGACACCAAGTAAATGAACTTGAGTGGCTGTGTTCCAGGAAGACTTTATTTACGAAAAAAGGCATGGACCACACCTGGCCTATGGCCCACATTTTGCTGACTCTTTTCCTCACGGAGCCTACATTCTAGGGATGATGGAACCTACATTCTGGGGGTAGGACACAGGCAATAAACAAAATAAACTGCAGCTTAAAACAGGTTGAGCAGAGTAGGCCTTACTGTGAAAGTGATTTTTGAACAAAGACTTGAAGTTGGTGAGGGAATTATACGTGGGAGAAGAACATTCTAGGAAAAGGACGGAATGCGCAGAAGCCCTGAAGTAGGGAGAACCTGAGGGCCAGGCTGGCTGGGGTAGATCAGGTGAGAAAAGGAGGAGAGGTGGGGGGGGGAGGGCAGAGCGCACACGACCGTGGAGGCCACGGTAACTGTGACTTTTACTCGGAGTGAAAGGAGACGCCAGCAGGAGACGGCAAGCAGAAGTGGGTTCTGAGGGCTGTGTTAAAAGGATCGTCTGTTGTTTTTTTAAAGAGTTTTCTTTGAGGTGGACCATTTCTAAAGCCTTTATTGAATTTGTTACAGGACTGCTTCTGTTTTATGTTTTGGTTTTTTTGGCCATGAGGCATGTGGGATCTTAGCTCCCCGACCAGGGATCAGACCTGCACCCCCTGCATTTGAAGGCGAAGTCTTAACCACTGGACCGCCAGGGAAGTCCCAAAAGGATCACTGTTGGACACAGATTGTTAAGAGAGCAAGAGGGACAGCAGGCAGCCCGACTGGAGGCGGCTGCAGTAACCCAGGTGAGAAGCGAGGGTGGCCGGAAGATGGTATAAAGTCGGCAATTCTGATGATATTTTGAAGGTAGAGCTTAGAAGATTTTCTCAAGGTCCATGCAGGATAGTACAACTAGGAAGTTTTGTTAGAAACTTCCCTGTTAGAAACTTAACTTTGCAATGAGCAAGTATTTAGTACATAGTGTATGAGAGTAAGTAAAGTAAAAACATAGCAAGTTAGAGTCAACTTTGGCTTTATATTTCCAGCAACTGATATTTGAACCACGATTGAGACAACTCACTTGCTTCTGGATTCGTATGATTTTCGTTCTGTATCTATTTCAACTTACCACAGTGAGGATTCACTGTGCTAAATGGTTTACAAGTAGTTTCTAGCGCTACCGGACGAAACTGACGTGACTTCAGGCTAGCCGCTCGATCCTATGGAGAACGTATCCCAACGTGGGTTCCACAGACTACAAGCGTGGTACCGTGGTTAGTGGAAAAGGGATTCTGTGGGCAGATGCCCCTGCATACCACAGCACCTTCTCAGAGATTCCAAATGCACACTAAAATGGCAAAGCGTCTGTGATCTTGAAGCAAAAGAACCCCAACAAACAAACAAACACCAGGAAATTCCCTGGCGGTCCAGTGGTTAGGACTCCGTGCTTCCACTGCAGGGGGCACAGGTTCGATCCCTGGTCGGGGAACTAAGATCCAACAAGCCATGTGGCGTTGCCAAAAAAAAAAGTGTACAAGTCACTGGCATTAAAAAAAAAAAAAAAAACCCAAAAAACAACCGACCAACCAACAAAAAAACCCAAAAGAACAACAACTCTTTAACCTGAACATCCCTCCCAAGCCCAACTTTTTCCACTTGATTCCACCTTGCCTACTTGCTTCTACCTTAACTGAAAAGACAACCAATACACTCATGATTAACAGAACATTTAACTTCTAGTAAAGGAAGAGAAACATGTCTCTGCTAGGTCTAAGAACCATTAGACAACGAATTCGTACATAATCCTGGCCTGCCTAGCTCACAAGGCAATGGCAAGGACTGAACGCAACTATCTATACAGAAGTATTTTGCACATGACCTCTGAAGTATCCAGCACATGGGCGCGATCAGTCCTTTACAGAAAGTTAAGTCCAAGGAGAGATGCCTCAAACAAGGAATGAAAAAGATCACGGGGGCTTCCCTGATGGCGCAATGGTTAAGAATCCACCTGACAATGCAGGGGACATGGGTTCGAGCCCTGGTCCGGGAAGATCCCACATGCCGTGGAGCAACTAAGCCCGTGCACCACAACTACTGAGCCTGCGCTCTAGAGCCCAAGAGCCACAACTACTGAAGCCCATGTGCTTAGAGGCCGTGCTCCACAACAAGAGAAGCCACCACAGTGAGAAGCCCGCGCACCACAAGGAAGAGTAGCCCCCGCTCGCTGCAACTAGAGAAAGCCCGTGCGCAGCAACGAACACCCAACACAGCCTAAATAAATAAATAAATTTATTTATTTATTTAAAAAAAAGCTCATGGGTTCCTGCATAGGCTTAGAGCCTGGAGGGTATCCTCAGCAACAGCCAGTCTCACCATTGCGCTAAAATGTTAGGTTATCTTTGTTGTAAAGGTACCTTTTTGAAGAGGGCGATGTCACCCAGATGATGACGTAGGTTGTTCCCAACTTCATCCACCTCACGGGAGGAACTAAAAGCTATTCATGGACACGATGCCACTGAGAAAATTCTAGAAAATGGGGGTAAGGTTGAAGCACCCCCTTCATCACAGAGACCAAGACAGACTGCATGAGAAGGATAAGGGGGGCAGCTACACGCTGACCACGGTGTCCCTCCCCCAGGCCAGCACGACACCACACAAAGAGGTCTTCCCTGAGCCTACGGTTCTCCAGCGAGAAAAGAGAGTTGGGGGGACATCAGCTCTCCCTGCACTGTAGGTCACTTCCTGGGGGTTCCCACTCTGGTCTTACCTCATGGAGAACTCAGGGGAATCTGCAGGGCTCCACCACTGGGAATGTGACTGTGATCGAGCAAGGGGAGGGGCTTCCAACAACCAGCACTTGGATCTTGGCAAACGAAGCTCCTACCTGCAGAGCCCAAGCACTAGTACGAACCTGTGGTTTTGCTCATCTGCAGAACCAAGGTGGGCGCACGGCGTGACCAGGGGACTCGGCAGGGGGCCAGTCTGCCTCATTCAGGTCCTCAAATGACGAGTTTTACAGGCCGTACAGCCTGGCTGGCCCATGTGCAGGCAGGGAGCTGAATCACAGTCCCCCCGCCTTGTGGAGAGTGTCATCTGGCCCCATCTGGCCAGAAGGGCTAGGGACAACTCCTGGAAGCTGTATGACTCAGTGGCACTTGAGCCCAGAGAAGGACAGGCAGAACCAATAGTTTGCAGAATCAAGCCAGTGGCTCTGTTCGGCCAGGGAACTTGGGGTGCGGGTTGGCTTGAGTTAAGACAGCAAATGAACAGCTTTACTGGCTAAAGAGCTGCTTCTCTTGCGGTGCCCAGTCAGCGGATCTCATCTGTAGCCCCTTCTTTGCTGAATAGAGTCTTCAGCCTGTCTCACCAGGGAAGTTGACCAGAACACACAGGAAGCTGTGCAGCCCATTCAACAGCCCTGCTTCTACTGATACCTGAGCAGCGAGCGCCGCCTGTGGCTCCCTCCATCTGCGGAGCAAACCTGGTAGCCTCACCGACCAGGCTATTCAGTGTACACTCTGGCTTCATCTGGGCCCCCAAACAATGAGCCGTACAGACTCTGGGTCCCATCCTGCTGTGCAGCCAGGGCAGGGGAACTATTCATAATTCATAGCCCTGCCTACTGCTGAGTACAGGACCCAATCCAGACCAACGAGTAAGCCTGACCAGAGACTCCAGGCTCCCAGGGACCCCCTCCTATGGCTTAACGTGAGCAGGAAAACAAGTCAGCAATTCTATCCATCTGTTCTCAACCAGTGTCACACGCCCCCTGTCCCTATCTCCAGAGCTTCAGCAGCTGCCTCGTACCAAAAAAGACCGTAATAGCAGGCCCCACCTGTCCAAGGATAGTACGAGAAGACACACCCAGAAGCCCAAACTGAGCTGACGGGTGAAGATCTTCCCCTGCCAAAGCAAACCCATAAAGTCTAGAAGAGGAGCCGGATTACTCAAATGCATAGACGCCAGTGTAAGGAGTCAAGGATCACAAAAAAAGGAGGTAGATATGACACCACCAAAGGAAACTAATAAAGCTCTAATGACGGACCCTCTGTGAACAGTCAAAGAATTCAGAATAATCCGCTGAAAGAAGTTTAGTGAACTGCAAGAACACTCAGACAGCTGAACAGAACTAAGAATACAATGCATGAACAAAATGAGAAGCTCAAAAAAGAAATAGAAACCGTCAGAAAAACCTGAACAGAACTCCTAGGGTTGAAAGATACAACGCCTGAACTGAAGGAGTCAACAGAAAGTTTCAAAACCAGACTTAACCATGCGGAAGAAAGAATCAATGACCTAGAAGACAGGACATTTGAAATTATCCAGTCAGAGGAGCAAAAAGAAAAAAGAATGAAAAAGAGTGAAGAAAGCCTACAAGACTTACGGGACACAATCAAAAGAAACAATATACACATTACGGGAATTCCAAGAAGACAAGAGAAAGAGAAAGGGACAGCAAGTGTATTTAAAGCAACAGTGGCTGAAAACATGCCAAACCTGGGGAAAGAAATGAACATTCAGATCCATGAGACCTAACTCCAAACAGACTGCATCCAAGTAAGGTTACATCAAAATACATTATAGTTAAACTGTCAAAAGTCAAAAACAAATTAAATAATTCTGAAAGCAGCAAGAGAAAAGAGAAAAGTTCCATACAAGGAAACCCATATAAGACCATTGGTAGATGTCTCAATGGAAAATTTTCTGTTTCTGGAGAACAGAAGAGAATGGAATAATATAAATCAAAATAATGAAATTTAAAAAAACCTGTCAACCAAGAATTCTATACCTGGTGAAGCTGTCCTTCACAAATGAAGGAAGGATAAAGACTCCCAAACAAAAGCTGAGGGAGTTCATCACCACTAGACCTACTTCACAAGAAATGCTAAAGGGAGTCTTTGAGAGGAAGTAAAACGGTGCTAATTAATTAACATCATAAAAATTTAAGACGATAGCATAAAACTCACAGGTAACGGTAAATGTACCAAAGTTCAATTGTGTAATATGAAAGTGGTGGTGAATAGTTCACTCACAAGCCTTGTTTAAAACTTAGGAAGCAAATGCAGTAAAAATAAACATAACTACCATAATCTGTTACTGGATACACAATCCAAAAATATGTAAACTGTAACATCAATAACCTAAAATGTGAAGGAGAGGAGAAGTAAAAGTATAAAGTTTAGGAATGCTATAAAAGTTAATTTGTTATCAGTTTAAAATAGTGTTATAAGCTTAAAATATTTTATGTAAGCCTCATGGTAACCAAAAGGCGAAAAAAAAAAAACCCCTGTGGTAATTACGAAAATGAACATGATAAAGATGTCAAAGCATATTCACACCAAAAGACATCAAAACACACACACACACACACACACACACACACAACAGACAGCAGGAGAAGCAGCAAGCAGCAATGGATCTACAAAACAGCTGAAAAACAATGAACAAAACAGGAATAATGAGTCCTGACTTATCAATAATTACTTTAAAAGTAAACTGATTAAATTCTTTAATCAAAAGACATAGAATGAATAGATTAAAAAAATACACTGCACACAAGAGATTCACTTTAGCCTTAATGACACACATAGATTGAGAGTAAAGGGATAGAAAAAGATATTTCATGCAGATGGTAACACACACACAAAACCATGGGTAGCTACACTTACACAAAATAGACGTTAAACTAAAAACGGTAAAAAGAGACAAAGCAGGCTATTATATAATGATGGGGGGGGTCAATCCCTCAAGACTACATGATAATTGTAAATATTTAGGCACCCAACATCAGAGCAACTACAAATATAAAGCAAAAACAGAACTGAAAAGAGAAATAAACAGCAATACAATAATAGCTGGGGACTTTAATATGGCACTCCCAACAATGGAGAGATGAGACTCAATAAGGAAACAGTGAATTTGAACAAACTATGGACTAAATGGACCTAGAAATACAGAGACCATCCTATCCAACAACAGCAGAATACAGATTCTTCCCAAGGGTACATGGAACATTTTCTAGAATAGACCATATGTTAGGCCACAAAACAAGTGTTAACAAATTCAGAAAGACTGAATCCATACCAAGTATCTTTGATCACAATGAAACTAGAAATCAATAACAGGTGGAAAACTGGAAAACTCATTAACACATGGAAATTAAACAACACTCTCCTGAACAACTAATGGATCAAAGAAGAAATTAAAGAGAAAATTTTAAAAAGTATCTTGAGACAAATGAAAATGGAAACACCGCACGCCAAAACTTATGGAATGCAGCAAACGCAGTCTAACCAGGTGGCTCCCAGCAATAATCGTCTACATTAAGAAACAAGAAAGATCTCAAGTAAACAATCTAACCCTATGCCTCACGGAACTAGAAGAAGAAAAACAAACTGAAACCAAAGTTAGCAAAAGGAAGGAAATAATAAAGATTAGAGCAGAAATAAATGAAACAGAGAGGAGGGAAACAATAATTTACGAAACTAAGAGTTGGTTCTTTGAAAACATAAACAAAATTGACAAACCTTTAGCTAGGCTAACTTAGGAAATAAGAGAGGACCCAAATCAAAATAATTATAAATAAAAGATGAGACATTACAATGGATATCACAGAAACAGAAAATATGAACAGAATTGGTCGTCCTCGAATATCTGTGGGGAATTCATTCCAGGACCCCACACAGATACTAAATCCTCAGATGCTCTAGTCCCTTATATCAAATGGCAGAGTATTTGCATATAACTTACGCAGCCTTCCCATATACTTTAAATCATCTCAAGAGTACGTATAATACCTAATACAATGTAAATACTATGTAGATAGTTGTAAATGCAATTTAAATGCTTTGTAAACAGTTGTTGCCATGTGGCAGATTCAAGTTTTGCTTTTTGGGGCTTTCTGGAATTTAAAAAAATATAGTTTTGCTCCACGGCTGGGTGAATCCATAGATGTGGAGCTCACAGATAGGGAGGGCTGACTGTCCTAGTAAGGAGATTGAATCAGTAATCAAAAACCTCCCAACAAAGAAAAGCCCAGGACTAGATGACTTCACTGGTGAATTCTGCCAAACAATTAAACAAGAATTCACACCATGTTGTATATATATGCACAATGGAATGTTACTGAACCATGAAAATAATGAAATTCTGCCATTTGCAACAACATGGATGGGCCTGGAGGGTGTTATGCTCAGTGAAATAAGTTGGACAGAGAAAGATAAATACTGCACGTTATTACTTACATGTGGTATCTAAAAAATAAAATGAATGAATATAACAAAATAGAAACAGACTCACAGATATAGAGAACAAACTGGTGGTTACCAGTGGCAAGAGGGAAGGTGGGAGGGGCAAAGGAGGGGTAGGTGATTAAGAGATACAAGCTACTATGTATCAAATAAATAAGCAACAAGGGTATATTCTTCACAGTGAATATAGCCAATATTTTATAATAATTTTAAATGGAGTATAAGCTATAAAAATACTGAGTCACTATGTTGTAAAGTACTGTAAATCAACTATACTTACTGATAATAAAAAGAATTAACACCAATCTTCTTCAAACTCTTCCAAAAAATCCAAGAGAAGGGAACATTCCCAAACTCATTTTATGAGGCCACCATTACCCTGATACCAAAGCCTGAAAAGGACACTACAAGAAAAGGAAACTGCAGGCCAATATCCCTGCTGAATATAGATGTAAATATTCTCAATAAAATATTAGCAAACTGCATTTAGCAGCACACTGAAAGGATCATTCACCATGATCAAATGGGATTCATTTCTGACATGCAAGAATGGTTCAACATACACAAATCAATAAATGTCATATATGACACTAATAGTCTGAAAGAAAAAAATCAGATGATCCAACTCAACAGATGCAGAAAAAACATCTGACAAAATTCAACATCCATTCATGATAAAAACTCTTAAAAAGTTAGGTACAGAAGGAACAAATCTCAGCATAATAAAGACCATATATGACAAACCCACAGCTAACGTCATACTCAACCGTAAAAGGTTGAAAGATTTTTCTCAAAGATCAAATACAAGACACGGGTGCCCAGTGTCACCACATGTATTCAAAATAATACAGGAAGTCTCAGCCAGAGCAATCAGGCAAGAAAAAGAAACAAAGGCATCATAACTGTAAAGGAACAAATGGAATTGTCTCTTTGTAGATGACAGGATTTTATATAGAGAAAATCCTCAAGACTCCACAAAAACTGTTAGATCTAATCAATGAATTCTATAAAGCTGCAGGATACAAAATTAACATACAAAACTCAGTAGAGGGCTTCCCTGGTGGCGCAGTGGTTAAGAATCCACCTGCCAATGCAGGGGACACAGGTTCGAGCCCTGGTCCAGGAAGATCCCACATGCCGCGGAGCAACTAAGCCTGTGCGCCACAACTACTGAGCCTGCGCTCTAGAGCCCACAAGCCACAACTACTGGAGCCCGTGAGCCACAACTACTGAAGCCCACGCGCCTAGAGCCCATGCTCCACAAGAGAAGCCACCGTAAGGAGAAGCCCGTGCACTGCAACAAAGAGTAGCCCCCGCTTGCCACAACTAGAGAAAGCCCGTGCGCAGCAACAAAGACCTAACACAGCCAAAAATAAATAAATAAATATTTTTAAAAATCAGTAAAATTTCTATATAATAATAATGGATTATCTGAATAAGAAGTAAAGGAAATAATCCCATTTACAACAGCATCAAAAACAATAAAATACTTAGGCATAAGTTTCACTAAGGAAGTGAAAGATCTCTACACTGAAAACAAGACATTGATAAAGGTAATTGAGGAACACAAAAAAATATGGAAAGGTATCCTGTGTTAATGGGCTGGAAGAATTAATGTTAAAATGTCCATACTACTCAAAGTCATACATAGATTAAAAGCAATCTATATCAAGATTCCAATGACATTTTTTTTTTTTACAGAGGTAGAGAAACAATCATAAAGTTTACATGGAACCACGAAAGACTCCAAATAGCCAAAGCAATCCTGAGAAAGAACAAAGCAGGAGGCATCATATTTCCTGATTTCAACCTTTATTATAAAGCTACAATAATTAAACCAGTATGGTACTAGCATGAGAACAGACACATTGAACAATGGAAGTGAATCAAGAGTCCAGAAAGAAACCCATGCATATACAGTCAACTAAAATTTGACAAGGGAGCCAAGAATACTCAGTGGAGAAAAGACAGTCTCTTCAATGAATGGTGCTGGGAAAACTAACATTCATGTGTAAAATAATGAAGTGATATAAGCTCTAACTTATACCACTGACCAAATTTAACTCAAAATGTATAAACTTACATATAAGACCAGAAACTCTAAAACTTTGGGGAGAAAACACAGGAAAATAGCTCTATGACATAGGTCTTGGCAATAATTTTTTAGATATAACAACTAAAGCATCAAGCAACAAAATAAACAAGTTGCACTAAATCAAAACTAAAAAGCTTCTGCACAGCAAAGGAAACCGTCAACAAAATGAAGACAACCTATGGAACGGGCAAAAAAAATCGCAAACCATATACCTGATAAGGGCTTAACATCCAAAAGATATAAATAACTCATACAACCCAATAGCAACAAATAATCCAATTAAACAACTGGCAAAACACCTGAATAGATATTTTCCCAAGGATACATGAATGGCCAACCGTACACGAAAATATGCTCAATATCAGCAGGGAAATGCAAATCAAAACCACAATCGGTGGGCTTCCCTGGTGGCGCAGTGGTTGAGAGTCCGCCTGCCGATGCAGGGGACACGGGTTCGTGCCCCAGTCCGGGAGGATCCCACGTGCCGCAGAGCGGCTGGCCCCGTGAGCCATGGCTGCTGAGCCTGCGCGTCCGGAGCCTGTGCTCCACAACGGAGAGGCCACAACAGTGAGAGGCCCGCGTACCGCGCAAAAAAAAACAAAACAAAAAACCCCACAATCAGCACACATTGGTTAGAATGGCTATCATCAAAAAGACAAGGGAAAAACTGCTGGCGAGGATGTGGAGAAAAGGGAACCCTTGTGCACTGTCTGCGGGACTGTAAATTGGTACAGCTACTATGGAGAACACTAGGGAGGTTCCACAAAAATTAAAGCTGGAACTACCATATGATCCAGCAATTCCACTTCTGGGAATATATCCAAAAGATGAAAACACTATGTTAAAGAGATATCTGCACCCTCACATTCACAGCAGCATTAGTCATGGCAGCCAAGACATAGAAACAACGTCGAAGGATGACTGGATAAAGAAATTGTGTTATATTTATATAAATGGAATATTATTCAGCCATAAAAAGAGGGAAATCCTGCCGTTTGTGGCAACATGGACGGACCTTGAGGACATTACGCAAAGCGAGTTAAGGCAGACAGAGAAAGACAAATACTGTATGATCACTTACTTGTGGAATCTAAAAAACAAAATGATAGGAAAAGAGATCAGATTTGCAGTTACCAGAGGCACGGAGTGGGGCTGGAGGAACTGGATGATGGTGGTCAAAAGATATAACCTGCCAGTTATAACTAAGTACTGAGGATATCACGTAACACTGCTGTACTGCATATTTAAAAGTTGTTAAGAGGATGGATGCTAAGAGGTCTCATCACAAGAAAACACACTTTCTTTTTTCTTTTTTGGGGGTACTAATACGAGATGATGGATGTTAACTAAACTTACCATGGTCATCACTTCACAACATGCTTAAGTCATTTATAATGTATACCTTCAAGTTATACAGTGTTTGTCAATTATATCACAATAAGACTGGGAGAAAAAAAGTGCTACCTTTTGAAAAGTAGATATTTTGTAAATCCAGTTATCAAGTAACCAAAAAGACTGTATGAAAAGACGTGAAAACACACTTTGGTGACAAAAGAAAAGCAGAAAACCCCCTTGAGATTTTACATTACGCCTTGCACTTACATATATGATATTTTCTGGACTGCATAATATACCAATTCTGTTTTGAAAAGATATACATTTAATATTTTCTGATTATAAAAATATACATGCTGATTACAGAGAATTTAAAGTACAGAATAAGTATAAAAAGGAATTTAAAAATTTTTAACCTACCATACAGAAATAATTTATCAGCCATAAAATCCAAGTCCATTTCCATTTTTCTGTGTATACATATTATAAACACAATTTCCTTCTTCCACAATTGGGACCACTCATATAGTTTTTTAAGTGTGACTTTTTTTTACTTAACTGGATATGATTATCTCCCTTTGCCCCTAGATATCGTTCAATAATTTTTAATGTCTTCATAAAAGTTTATCATGTGGATACACCGTTAACCCTCCTTTCCCATCTTAAAGTTTTGCTAGTTATCATTAAATTCCTACCACCTTTCTGGAGAGAAATTTAATATTCCCAATAGCAGCGTATAAGAATGTTTATCTCGTATTACTCCCTCTAGCACTTAACACGAGCTTAAAAAATATATGCACATTTCTTATTGTTACAGCTGTCTTACTTTTGCTTTGATTTATATCTTTCTGGCTACTAGTAAGGCTGGACTTTTTTTTTTCCCATGGTTCTTGGGGATATTTCCTCCCGGTGAATTTTCGTGCATTGCCCATATGTCTATCTAGAGTGTTCATCTTTTAAAAAAAATTATTCAAAAGACTATATTGTGGTAGTTTTACTAAGGCTTTGTTGCTAGTTTAATTTTAGATGAAGTCTTTCCAATCACCAATAGTGGAGGTATTGTTCTTCCTCCTGTTAATTTCACAAGCTAAAAAAAATTTAACAAAAGTCAGGCTGAGGCAAAGATTGCAGCTAGAAAAATTACATCAACGAAATCCCCAAACAGGTGATGGCACCTGGGAATTCTTCTTCCCATGGTGAATGTTTTATCAGGAAGTTATCCAGAAACAAGAAGTATAGACCTTCAGTAGTGATTTCTGTGATTCGAACGCATCCATTTCCTAAGTAACTCAGGATTTTTGGCTGTGTTTTGATTCTGGTTTTTTCTCTGTTCCAGTGGTCTTGGTCTCAGGGTTTCAGCTGTGAGATGGAGAAAAGAAGATGCAGGGGTAGACACAGACGATCCACCTGAGACAATGTTACATCTTCACACACCTTTTAAGACATTCCAGGGTTGGCAGTCCCTTTAGCGCAAACATTCTGCTTGGATGTGTTTCCACTGACATACACATTACTGTAGATAAGAGCAAAGCTGCCTACCACAGAGGTAAACAATTACTTGTTTAATGATTCTGCCGCTGCAGTTTCTACACTGGGTGTGGTATAGAGTGTGCACATTTACACAACTTCTTTGGCATCATCACAGTCACTTAGGAGGATGCTCTGATATGAGCAGATTTTCTGCAGTGACAAGAAACACACTTGAGTATTTTTCTCTCTCTGTTTCACAGCTCTTGTCGACCAGCCACTGGCAGAAGTCACCATTCCTTCAGCTAAGCAATGCTGCTTTCCAAAATCTTTTGGCAAAATCTCCAAGAGATTTGTTTTTCTGCTCCTTCCTAATTTAGAAACAGTCCTCAAAGGAAAAAAAAAAAAACTGACAAATCGATGTGAGAAGAAACTAACTCTGATTTAATGCTGCATTTCTTTCATGGAAAGTTTCAGAGTTTATCATCGACAACCAATAAAAGTAGATAAGATCATTTTGGGGAGAAAAGTAAACAAAAATGGGTATACCCAAGATCAGATTTTTTTTTATTCAAGAAGCAACATGTGACACGAAGTCAAGATTTTATTAAAATCATTTGGAAGTTGACATAAAATCTCGGCGGTGAAGGAAAACTGTTAATAAAGCAAAAATAATGAGTTCTGTGAATAAACAGTGTTAACTGTAGCATTTAAATGATTACATGATTTTAATTATTCTTTTCATAATAAGCAACTCTGTGAACATCTATTCAAGGAGCTGAAAGCTGTGTCTCATATGGAATTTGCAGCTGAACTAAGCCTGCCTTTGGCAATTTCAAGGAAACAAATGGAAATGGTTTGAAGAACTTATGAAAAATCTACCACCTACCAAAAGAATTTAAAAGGTAAGGTGGTAAGCGCTAGAAAGAGAAAAAGCAAAACAAACACACACAGTATTCATTTGTGAGATAGAAAAAGAGAGAACCGAAGTAATAAGGAGAGAAGCCATCAGGAGTCCAGCCCATGCCAACCCTTATTTGTTCTTGGCTGTCAGGGGTTTCCGGCTGATCTTTTTCGATTTGTCATTATTTTTCTTCGGCGGTTCTGGGTTTGCCTGCATGTGTCTGCCGTAGAGGCTGAAAAGAGAGAGGAGGGGACACCGTGAGATCTACCTTGTGAACACAAGATATGCTTCTATGGCAGCGTTTTCATCAACAGATTCATCTCTAGGAATATTCAGGAAGCCAAAGAACACCACAAGGTCATTTCTGTTTTCTCTGGGTCATATGCTGGATTTAAGAACTATAAACTGTCTTACACACACACACACACACATTCTCTCTCTCTCTCCCCACCATGCCATGAAGTCCAATTCTGGACAAGTCTCTTGGAATCCTACACTCCCTGGGCTAGGTGTGAAATCAGCAAAGGAAGAGAGAGCCAGGACTAGGGGGACCATGACGCCTAGCCTGGCCGATCCGGACTGCAGCTCCACGGGCCACGAGTGCTGAAGTCGACAGTGACAGAAATTGGGCCGAACTGAAAAGATGGAGTGTCCACTTAGTGCAAAGGGAACAGCATTCCGGCCCGAGAACCCCAGGGCCGGGTGACGTGACAGAGAGCGATGGTGTCTGAGCCCTCGCTAGCTGCTCACCCGTGACGGATGGCGCTGGGATGGCGACCACCCATCAATGCCATGTTAATAAGTGCCGCTGATTAAATGTTGACAAAGTAGCCTACGATTACAGCCATGGCATCCCTCGCAGAGCAGAGTGAGCTCCGCGGCTGAGGGGCTGGAACCCAACAGCAGGTAGTAATTAATCAGTAATTTATGAGTACCTCTGATTAAACGAAATTAAAAGCCACCCTAAGATAAATACAGCTCAACCCTAACTCCCCTTATTGATATAACTGTGCCGCTGAGAGAGGCAGGTGGGTGTCTCAGTGCTTCCAGAGGGAAGGCAGTGTCTGACCCCACTTGGTGCAACTGCCTTATGCTAACTGAACAGGGCGGACACAAAGACTGACCTTCCTGTACAAGGTGTCCCGTGTTCTAGGATCCACGCAGGGAATCGACACCCTCTCCTGCACTGGGCATATACTGATGCTCTTGATGACACCGACGCTGTGGTTGACAGGCCGAGGGAGGGACCTGGTGCTCGGAGCTGTCCAATTGACTGGACGCTTAGGGAAAGCTGGACACTGGGTTTTGACAGGTCAGACGTAGTCTATCTTCTCCAGAGGCTTCCAAGCATCTCCTCAGAAGCAGTAACAAGCAGCATCTACCGACAGTGGTCACGAAGATGGGTTTCTGCTCCCAAGGAGTTTAGAATGCAGGACGTGGCAGCAGACAGAGCTACGAGCTGAAGAATGTTAAGTCCAGCCAGGTGCTAGGAACGTTCTCCGGGTAAAGGGGAGGGTGAAGGAGGTACCACATGTCCTAGATGGGTCATATCAGCACTTGCAAGTCAGCGTTCAAAGT
The DNA here is from genome assembly GCF_963455315.2 of Globicephala melas. Taxonomy (NCBI): domain Eukaryota; kingdom Metazoa; phylum Chordata; class Mammalia; order Artiodactyla; family Delphinidae; genus Globicephala; species Globicephala melas. Next base: position 5,634,982 of record NC_083315.2, on the reverse strand, counting down.
CTGTAGAAGTTCCCTTAGAGGACTTCTGGCTAATTGAATGGAGACGCAGGCCCAGTCCTCCCCGGCACCCCTGAGCAGAAACATCTTCCTCCCCAGGAGAACCTGCCACCCAGGAAAACGGAGCTTCAAACCAACACAGGACCCCCTCTCCTAGACTTTAAAAAGAGCGGCTGGTTCTGTGCCCTGGACACCTGGGGTTCCTGGATCCAGGGAAAGAAACATTGGTTTAGGCAGAAAGGAAGGTTCAGCCAGTCCGGCTTCACCACTGTTGCCACTCCAACCCCCAATGATGTCCCTGTCCTAATACCCCCGGAACTCGTTATTGTCACCTTACAGGGCAAAGGGGACTCTGCAGAGGTGAGACTAAGGATCCTGAGACAGGAAGAATACCTTGCATTACGTGGGAGGCTCCAACCCGTGCACCCCTTCCCCTGCCCCTCCAGCGTGTCTCCCAGATACGCCAACAGGGAGAGGAAACCCTGAGCCAAAGTGGAGCTGGCCCTTACATTCCTCACCTTTATCAACACACCCTCTGAGACAAGCGTATCCTCTCGTGGCGTCTGCCCGTCTCCGCCTAGGATGCCGCTTTCCTCCAGAGCAGGGGCTTAGCGCTCCAGTGGGATGTGCTCCAAGCTCCGCCCGCCTGGCACGAAGCCAAGGTCTGACTACCCTGTTCTGTGCATTCACACGGGCACCTATGGTCTCAGAACCTGCTCCCATGGTACTGCTTCCTTACAGCTTCACGTGTCTCTCCTCTATTTTCCAAACTCTTATCCCCATAAAGGAAAGAAGTATACACAGTTTTACTCGCAGACAGCATCAGATGTTAAGGATTACAAAAATCTGCAGAAACACAACTCCTTCGCTCACGAATTTGGAAACCCGGCAAGACTCAGGTGCTGGGAAAGTGATATCAAAAGAAATAAAGGGGTCAGAGGAGGGAGAAGAGACGAAAGACGTGATGCAGGCCTGCTGGGGACCACATCCTGAACACGCAGGCACGGAAGCCTTCCCAGAGAGGGTGGCAGTGTCGCGGGGCCCTGACGGCGGTAATCCAGCAGTCATTTCAGAAGGCGGTGCAACAGCTGCTCGGGACTCTGCAAGGCTCCTCTTTTCAGGAAGGAACTGGAATGTTCCAACGTTTCAACGCCTGCCTTTTCGGACTCAAACCCCACTGCGTGCCCGGCCTTCCTGGGGCTACACAGCAAGCCACTCGCTACAAAGGGCCGGACGGGAGATAGCAGTCCTGAACTTGATGCTTAAAATCCTCGTTTTGCCACTTTACGAACCGTTCGTTCTGGGCAAATGATTAGCAAGCCTCACCCCACCGTGCCTCAGTTTCTTCATCTGTTAAAAAATGATGCGTTTTCTCACAGGGTGGCCATGGCGGTGAAATGAGCCTGGCACCAGGACAGGACTATCGGACGTGGCCCACGAGGGCTTGTGGAAAAACAAGACTGACGTGGGGTTATAGTCAGAGTGATTAAAAGAAGATAATTATATGATTACTTTACTTCTCTAGGGCTTTTTCCTCTGAAAAAGAATACGGTATTTTTTTATCGACGCCAAATCCCCAAGCATCTCTGGAAGAAAGGTTCGAATCCTCTTTGAAGAAGGCACCTAAGGCAGAGCTAAATGCATTGCCCCACTTCTTCTGTGAGTCACCAGCAAAGCCGGGATGACTGTGCCCTGCGCTGCGGGACGCTTTCCCTCCTCCAGCTGTGTGGCCGGCACTTGACTCTCATCTGTAGATTGGATACATGAGCGGCCATTCCTACCTGGAGACGTGGCTCTGGAAGAGCAGTAAGGACAAGCATCTCAGGGTCCCCAGTCTTGGGTTCCACCAGCTATTAGCCACGGGGCCTCCAGGCAATTAAGTAAGTGTAGCAGGCAGAATAATGGCCCCCCAAAATGTCCACATCCTAAATCCCTGAAACCTGTGACTATGTTACCTTATATTGCAAAAGGGACTTTGCAGAGCTGGTTAAGTTAAGGATCTTGCAATGGAGAGATTATTCTGGATTATCTGGGTGGGCCCAAAGTAATCCCAAGGGTCCTTTTAAGAGGGGGGCTGGAAGGCCAGAGTCAGAGATCTGAACAGGCTCAGCTGCCGGCTTTGACGTGGAGAAAGGAATGCAGGCAGACTCTAGACCCTAGGAAGGCAAGGAAACGCGTTCTCCCCTGGAGCCTCTGGAAGGGCAAAACCCTGCTGACGCCTAAATTGCAGGCTTCGACACCCGGGACTGTAACATAGTACACTGGTTATGGTTTGGGCCTCTAATATCATGGTAATTTGTTATCACAACATTGTCAATTGGCTATACCCCAATATAAAATGTTAAAAAAAAAACAAAAACCGATCACAGTCATTTGTTAACAGTAGCAATAGGGAACCGATACAGTAAGTGAGCCTCTCTGGGGCTGTCTGTGAGGAGTTTGCTTAATTTCAGCAGGGGAAAAAAAAAAAAATTCTGGGGTAATAATTCACTGAAAAGAAGGAAAAGTTAAAAACTAAGTTGCAGAGAGGGCGCAAAGGAGTGTCCCCAAGGAAAAAACGGGTGCTGTTTCCACTAGAGGGAGAGGAAATGGGCAGGCCAACTCTCCCCTCTCTGCCACAATGAGACAGGAAGGGACTGGCTCTCTCCATACTCTGAAGCTAAGAGTCATGGCCCATGCTTGAGATGTCCCCAGGATTTAATTCATAGAGGTGACAGGGAGGAGACGGAGAGGTCTGTGCCTTTGAAAGCGTTTTGTTACATGCAGCTGTGTGCAGGGCCACACGGGGAAGCACAAGGGCTGGTTAGGAGACAGAGGCGCTCAGGAGAGCAAAGCCCAGAGCCTTTATAGTGGTTTCACAAAAAGGAAGGGGTGAGGCAGGGTACGAGTGAGTTTAGAAGTGAATGATGTGATTAAAATTTCAGAGCCCAGGGCTAAAGAGGTGATCTCTAGTTATCCAGTACCTGGCTCTGGGTCATGGGGAATACTGGCTTGGTGCATGTGAGTCAGAGAAAAGAGGTAGTTAGGATAGGGGTTCGGGGTTGGTTGGCTTGGATACGAAAAGATGCGCTAACAGATGAGTTGTTTGCTCCTCTAGGGATGAGCTAGCTTGGGAGTCTCCCCAGGCAGCAAGACCCCCAAGATGCCAAAGCATCATAAGATAGAGAAAGTGGAAAACAGGACAGATCAATACAGCCCACAGCCTTTAGGAACTATTGTATGCATTTGGTTGGATAGATCAATACAGTCCACAGCCTTTAGGATGGATTTCCGTCCCTGTGATCACCCATACTCTCCTCTCATGACGTACCTTCCACCTTTTCGACCTTGGAAGAGTCCCAACTACCCTCCAGACCGTGGCACAAGGTGCTTTCTGGATGAGCACATCCCCTCAGTGCTCTGCTCAGACAGTACCCATCCCGCCCTACAGGAGCCCTGGCGTCCTGCACAGGGGATTCTGGAGAACAGACCTGGGGCTTCACTCTCCTCTGCATTCCTGCACCCTGTCTGCCCCAAAGGACATGTGACATTGAGAAGGTGACTAACTTCTGTCACAGTCTGATGTCCTCCTCTGCAAAATGATGGACACTGCTACCTTGCAGGGCTTGTGGAGGGAGAGTAATCAGACATGGACAAGGTCCTGTGTGCGCAGGCTCAGAGCAGGGGTTTCAGAGCAAGTGTTCCAGGGCAGCAGCTGCTCCTTCAGCCCCTCACGAAGGCCCGCGGCTCAGGCGATGCTGGCCAGTTCCGCCTGCTTCTCAGACCCTGGCTCTGCGCATGCACAGAGCACAGCTGGGATCGACTTTGCCCCCATGAGCCTGTGGGGAGATCCTTTCTCGGGGAGGTTTCTGGTGGGCACTGAAATCTGACCATGCCGGCTTGAGAGCACTGACAGAGGAACCCGGCTCACGGTCACTGATAGGCCACAGCCGCTGGTGGGTCAAGTGATCCACTCAGTATATGGAGGGAAGCTGTGGCACAGGGTCTTGGAAAATCTTCTGTCCCCTGAAATCTGAGGTCTATAGAGGATAACTGGGAGATGTTCGAGGAGGGCAGAAAAATGAACAGAGAACCATCTAAAGTGACAGGACAGGATCAATTACGCTCAGGTGCCTGATGAACAGGCTTCTGTTGCTGAAGGGATTCCTCCAAGGTGAGATACCTGCAGATGCTCTGTGCTGTGGGAGAGGAAAGAGGCACCATCACTCGGCTCACAAGGGCTCTCGTTCTCGTCCCTGTGGGAGCGGGCCCTGCCCTGAGCTGCCATCTGCAGAATCCCAGCCAAAGACCAGCTCTGGAGAAATCATCATGAAATGATGCCACGGACGGCAGAGGTCACCAGACTGGTCATTTGAGAGGCATCCTATCCAAGCTGCCTGTGCACTGGCCCCCTGAAACTCCACGCAACTCAACACCCTGCCTGATGACACCTGAGATGGTACAGCAAACAATTCCAGCCCACCAGAATCAGAGCGAATTTCTCAACAAACACTATATTGACTAGTATGATATGTACGCTTTTCTACTGCTGATAGGTGCATTTTATTTAATACGGCCATCTGCATTTTGGGAAAAAAAAATCCATTTGAGTCTTACTGTTTCTGTTGGATCCAAGGGTCTCTTGCAGACCTTCACACCTCTTCATGGCTGCAGTAATGAAGACCACTGGGGACCATGGCTTTCCTTCTTCAAAAACCTCCTCCCTTGGCTCCAATGCACTATCTTGGTACTTATTCTTTCTCCAAACAATTCTGCAGCCCTTGTGGGTTTTGCTTTTAGCTCTCTCTATCCTCTTCCCTAGAAAGAGCATCTGATTTTGTAGCTTCCGTGATCATCTCTGAATAGGAGCCCTCCAAGTCACCACCATCTTCAACCCCTGCTATGCCTAATTCCCACTAGGACATTTCGCTATTGTAGCCAACCAAATGCATGCAATAGTTCCCTAGCCCAGTTCCTCAGGTCTGTCCCTCTGAAGTCTCCAGACCTCCAGGATCAACAAGATGAAGTCTTTTTGGCACCTGCCTCTTTCTTCAGTCTCAGCCCGGGGCCAGGGTAGGATCTGAGCTCCAAGCAAAGCTGTATGTGCATTTTTCAGCAGGAGGCGAACACAGCTTTCATCAGCTTCTCAAAAGGTTTGTGACTCAGTGGATTAACAAGCTGCTTTACGGTACTTGCTCTTTTTTCCATCATCTTATGATTTTATTCATTCTTTTTCTTCTACCCTAAAATAGGCCTATACCACATGGCCATTAGATTATTATAACAGGTCCCTTCTTGGTCTTTTTTTTTTTTTTTTCCTCCGGCCGCACCGTGTGGCTTGGGGGATTGTGGGATCTCACTTCCCCAACCAGGGATCGAACACCGGGCCCGGCAGTGACAGTGCCAAGTGCCAACCACTGGAATGCCAGGGAATTCCCTCTTCTTGGTCTCCTTGATACCGATTCCTTCCTTCCTCCAATGCGTCCTACACGTGACTGACGGAATTCTCTCTCCTCGGTTTACGCATGGAAAACAGCGTCCGCTACCCACTGGATCAGAGAGCACCCACAGAACATGCCGTGTAACGCCTAACTAACCCACCTTCATCTCCCCCTGTTCGCTCACCATCCAAGCGCAGAAAGGCTGGTCTGGAGGAAGGCCGCGTGGACTGTAGGAAACGTGGGCAGAGTGTGAGTTTTGCCACCTATTAGCTAAGTAAACTTAGAGTCCCATAGCTTTCCAGAACCTCTGTTATCTTCACTGGAAAACGGTCATATCTGTATACCGTCTACCTTGCAGGCGATCTGCGAAATTTTTTAACACTAAATCAATCTAAGGCCTGGGATTAGTCTTTCCCGTCAGCCAGGATCCCTCCGGTCTCTGTGTTTTGCTGGTCTGTGTTGCTACTGCCTGAAACGCCTAGCCTCCACCCTCTCTGTAGCTCAGATCGCAGCCACATCTTTCGGCCTTTCACAGCTCTCTCTGCCCTGCCGCCCGCCCCGGTCCAATTTCCGCCTTCGCCAAATACTAGAGGGTTTATTGGGATTTCGTCATTAAGTTCTTCATAAGATACAAAGTGATTTCTGCTCTCGGCTGTTATTTCCAAGTACCAGTAGAGCACCTGGATCAGGGCACCTGGTGAATAGTAACCATGCAATCAGCGTTCACTGTCACAACAAGCCAAGGTAGTTGGATTTATCTTATTATCTTATTATCTTTGCAAATGAAGGAACTGAGGCTTAGCAAAAGGTCTGGATCAAACCCAGGCAACAGCTCCAAAGTTCAAACTCTTTAGGCTCGAAGTTATCTTGTCTCCCATCTTTCTGGATTTCTCAGTTCCGTCCTCTTCAACAGCCTACCATTTTCCTGAGGGCGGGGACTTGCGGACTTCACTTCTTTTGTATTCTACATACTCAAGGCAGCTGCTGGAAACACATTGTGTGCTATGTAAATATTATGTTTCAGAATGCCAGGTATATGAGAGGTGCAATATGCTGTTCTTAAGTCATTTGCTCATGTCATATGCCTCCCTCCTGTTGTTTTGGGTGTTTCCATGGAAAGTCCTTATACAGACCAAGAAAAGAACCAATTTGAAAAATCTAAGTATATGGCCGGTGACAATAACGGAGAGAAATCACTTTGTGTCTAATCTGTAATCTTATGGTAGGATGCTAAATTTAAAATCTCCTCAAATGAATCTGTGGACAAAGTGTGAAGCCTAGATTATTAGTAAGCATTTGCAGTATCTTTATTTATCCCATCTAGCAGCTTCTGAGGGGCTGGTGACAGAACCTTAGCACATAAATTGCTGAGTCTTAAAGAAAAAAAAAAAAAAAGAACAGTTACCATATTCCCATGAGCAGTCTCATTAATTCAAAAGGCAGTGATTTTTTGAGATCAGACCTCCAAGAGGTGGTTCCGTGAAATTCACTAACACCAGGATGTGTCTTTTACATTCGCCTCCATTATAACCGTCACCGTTCTCTGTCCCCAACACACAGTGTTAAGAAGAAATTATCCACATACATGTGGTAAACAGCATCTGTATAGACAGTCAAAAGGAATCTGTAGCTGGCTTAGGACAGATACTAAGCTATACAAAAATGTAAGGCAGATTTTAAAAATACCCCATACGTTCTAGACTCGCTCTCTGCCCCACGGAGGGGAGAAAGCAGGATTCTGGCAGAGCAAAACTAACAATCTCATGCACAAAAGATGCTCATTAAACTTCATCATCCTGTCTACTCTAATGATGCTTTTACTTAATAAAAATTCCCCGAGCAGGAGCAAGGATATTAGGCAAGGTCTTCGGTTATGTATCAGAGGTCTGAGCTGTCACCAGCAAGCACGCAGTTCAGGGGGTACGCTCCCTGGGGAAGGAGCAAATACAGCTTTCACAGAATACATGCAGAGAAAAATCAATGACTGCAACTCGCTTCCCTGCTTAAGCATTTAAGAGAATAGGTAATCCTTTTAAATTAAACTGCAAAGTGCTAAATGTTGCAATTTACAGAATAAACTAAAAAGCAAAGGAAACAAGAGGAAGGGCATTGGTAAGTTTTCTAAACAAGCTACTTCCTTAACAGACTTCAGACATGGAGTATTGGGGAATATTTTTTATGACAAGAATTATTTTGGGATATAGTATGTGTGGAGATTGAAAAAGAGACATCCAAACACGTATGTGTCTATGTGTTTGTAGCATACACACAGATATACAAACCTACTTATAGAGACGAGGAAGGGAGAAAATATTTCTATATGTGCATTTAATCCCTCCAAAAATTATTCCTAAGAAAACACAATGATTAAAATTCACTAACTTGAATCTGGCTCTCACAAGCTGAACAGTAATTATCTAATGGATTCGTTAACATGGACAGCTGGATGTTAATACTGCAGAAATCACAAATTATTGCTTTTGTCCATTTCATACAACCCACTTTAAATTTCATATCCTGCCAATACGGACTTGGCTGGAGAGACAGGACGGTCAGGGCGAGAGTGCAGCACCACCCGAAAACCTGAATTTAAAGACAGTAAGATCGCCCTCCAGGTGTTAAATGATAGCATCAACACAAAATGAACCAAAGCAGAAACATGGGAAGTTGCCCCAAATAACGCCAGCACAACTCAGGCCAGCCGGACTCGGCTGGAAGCCAAGCTGGAGACCCTGCCCATCAGAAGAGCGTGGTTTTGATCAGCGACTCGAACAGTGGGGTAGATGCCAGCAGTGGGCACCTATGCACTACCCAGAGAAAGGCGGTGAGGACCCAGCTGGGAGTTCTGTGGACGCCCCGATAGGACGACGTCTCTAAGTGGAAGCAGAGAAAATAAACGTGACGCCACCACAACCCTTCAAAGGCTGGCCCGCTCCGGCACGGTCCAGCCGCCGGCCAGTTCTCTCCGTTCTTCGGCCACTACCCTCCATGTTCCCAGTCCCCAGCACATAGACAAACAAATCAGGCCCCTGCCCACTTCTGAGGTTTGTACTTGCTCCTCCCTCTGCCTGAACGTTCTTCTCCAGGTCTCCCTGAGGTAGGCACTCTTCCTATCCCCATTTCACAGGTGAGGGAATGGACAGAGACAGCTTCAATATCTTGGATGTGAATGGCTATGCTGTCCCAACTTTGGTGTCGAAACAACTCAGTCTCAAACCTCTCCCTTTACTCTCGGTGCGGAAACTGGTTCATACATGAGCCTGTAGCCAACCTGCGCCAACCAGAGAAAGACCTAGGACCTCAGCGCACACTGCTGGGAAGAAAAGTCCTTTCTTTTCTGTTTCAGTTGAATTGGGAGCCCAGGTCTGCTGCCAGCCATGGTGAGCTCTGTGAAGAGAGCCTGCCTGGAACACAAACCAGCAGACGAAGCAGAACTGAAAGGTGGAGAGAAATGGAGTCCAGTGACATTGAGCCCTTGATCATGCCATGCCTGAAGTCTACTGTACTGCTGGATTATTAGAAGCATAAAATAAATCATCTCCATTCCTCTTACGCTTCCTGTTTCTTGCAATCCAAGGAATGCTGAGTCCTGACTGATGCATCACTCTGGTCTACTTCAAACGTCAGTTCCTAACAGAGGTCTTTTTTGCCCACATTCTCTCTCTTTAACCACATTCACTTCCTTCCCACCCACAGTCACATAAAATTATTTTGATTACTTGTTGTTTGCCACCTCCCTGAATGGAAGATGAACTCCGAGAGAGCAGGAACCTTGTCTGTCTTCTTGAGTATCCTCTCCGACCGGCATGCCGTGGGCACATGATGAACGTTTGTTGACTGACTGAATGAAAACATACATCACTGTACTTACTAGAATGTACTGAAATATCCAACTACGCAAGTATCCTCCCAGCTAGATCATTAGCGCCTCTGAAGCAGGGACTGTCTTAATCCTTTTGTTCCTCCAGTGCCTGCCACACACGAGTCACCTAATAAACATTTACTGGTGGACTGAAAGAGTGTCTTAGCCAAGGAACATGTCCTGATTCATTCCTCAATTCCGTACTCATCAAGCGATGACAGACATGCTTCCCATTTAGAGCTGTCCACTGGAAAAAAATGTGAAGGCCAAGGCAAGTCTTCTACTCTTTAGGGGCAGTTATCCTCTGTTACAAAATTCTGGTCCTACATCAGTTTCTTATGTGTTTTCCCCAGTTTCTGCAGGGGTTTTGAGGCTGAAAGGGTGAGCAGTAAATGCATCATGGTGCCAGCTTGGGAGCCCAGTCCGTTTGCCTCCTGGGGAGATTCTCTTTCAAAGTACTGTGTGACCAGGGGTTGCCATTAAACTCCTCTACAGTACAGTGGGTTTTACTGAATATTAACCATCGTTTGATATTAGTAATAACTAGCTGAACACAGGAACAGCCTACGAGAGAGAATTAAGTTAAAATGAACATTATAAAAACACTGGGGTTTTCTTCCTTTCCTTTGGACAAATTAAACATCAGAATGGATTTTTATTATGGAAAGATAGGTGTTTTCCTGGCCACACGTGGTTCCTTGAGGAAAGGCTCAGCGTTAACGACCTTTTAAGTTATTAAGCTAGTGATCATAATAGCCAAACTCAGGTAGCACACCCTATACAACAGCATTTCCACGGGAAGCTTCTGTGGCGTTTTCTGTATGTGCTCATTTGAGTCTGAACAAAAGACACCATGCAGGGGTGCACATCTGTCCTGTGGTTCTAGATATAAATGATGTTACAAATACAGAGCCAGTGTCACAGAACTGGAATACTAGTCTCAACAGGGAAGCCTCTTCTTTGTCTTTCTTTTGTTTTTCAGATGCGGACAGATGGTAAGAGCATATCTAGAGGTATTATTACTCGTCCTCTTCCTCTTCCTCTTTGTGGCTATTAATTTGGACTCCCTGCTCCCGGGGCCATCTTCCCCTCTCAGTTTCTCTCAGCCCAGGTGACTGGATGATGTGACCATGGCAGGTGACTCACGGTCAGGCCGATGGAAAGCGAGACGGCTCTTTAGGTGCTAGCCTACAGATTGCAGAGTGCGTGGCAGATAGCACTGAATCAGGATGCAGAGGGCTTTGGAACTAATCCGTTGACTGGGTAATCTGTGTCTCCCTGGACAGGCAATGTATGCTGCCACCCACCCCCTACCTCGCTCCCTGAATGGACACCCAATCAGAAGGCACAAGAACCTGTTTAGATCAAACACCACGAGCAATGGCTTCAACCTGGTCACAGTTGGGCATCTGAATGGAACCTGCACGCTTTACATATGAAACTTGTATAGCACTTCGCTTAAATGAACTCATTTACCCTTAAGCAAAATCATGTTAAATGAAACCTCACATCTCCAAGGTTCCTCCTACGTTTGGGTTAGATTGCAGCATGACGCCTGAGATTCTAGACAGCGCTGTACGACTTGCCTCTCGTCCCTGTCCGTGGATTTTCTGTGAGGTTAAGTTCTACTTCCACAGCAAAGAGATTTAAAAAAAAATAACCTTAGGAATCAAAACCAGAAAACATCCACCTACCTACGGGTGGACGCATCCACGCGGCGCTTCAGCCCTGAGGCTCTCGCCAGGTGGACCTCAGGAAGCAGCACCTACAAGTCAATTCTAGTCATTGCCTTTTGCTGTTTCCCCAGCAAAGCCGAATTCCCTCACCTAAGCTGGGCTCTCTCTCAAGTGCCAAACCCCACCATCCCTGGAACACGGCATATCCAGTTGATCTGTGCTTTCCCTCCATTCCTGATTGCAATATGTAAACTACTGACTAGCAGTAAGGAGAGGCTGGCAGTAGAGGAGGAGCCAGGCTTTTGCGTGCAAAGAAACAAAGTGGTACTTGGGAATAAGCCCAACAACTGTCAAGAAAATAATGGAGAAAAACATCTAGGAGAGCTCAAGAGTACAAGGGCCTACGGATCCCAATCTTCCTTTAGTTTCACTTTCATGTTTCTGAGTTTTGGGGAAAAACATATTCCAAAAAGGAATGGAGGATTAAAAAAAAATACCTTTGGGACTTCCATGGTGGCGCAGTGGTTAAGAATCCACCTGCCAATGCGGGGGACACAGGTTCAAGCCCTGGTCCGGGAAGATCCCACATGCCGCGGAGCGGCTGAGCCCATGTGCCACAACTACTGAGCCTGCGTTCTAGAGCCCGTGAGCGGCAACTACTGAGCCCGCGTGCCTAGAGCCTGTGCTCCGCAACAAGAGAAGCCACCGCAATGAGAGGTCCGCGCACCGCAGGGAAGAGCAGCCCCTGCTCGCCGCAACTAGAGAAAGCCCGCGCGCAGCAACGAAGACTCAACGCAGCCAAAAATTTAAAAAATAAAATAAAATAGATTAAAAAAAATTAGCCCTGATATACTCAGCAGATTTAATATATCTCATCTAGTTCCTCCTAGTTTTTTTTTGTTGTTGTTAAATCAGATTCTTAAGAGTGTCAGAGAAATTTATGGTTTTCAAGTGCCAAAAGGTTAAAACTTAAGATGTCTGTGGTTTCCGCTTGAATGTTAAAGACGATCTACTGGAGGATTCCGTGCATCAGCTCTGAATCTGAGTGGGCATCCCGGGAATCTGAGGGGAGGAGAGGACTCTCTCTTGGGCTCCAGCTTCAGCTTCTGATGCCCCCAACGGGTCTTGCAGACTCAGAGCAAAGCTGGGGCCGTGGGTGGAGAGAGAAGAGCTTGTCACAACAGGCCTTTTCATCCAAGAATCGCAAGCCTTCCCTTTACGAGTCTCACCCGCGCAACACTCCTGGAAGGCGTTAGCCCTAAACACAGACGGCGGAAGTGAGGCAGAAGCAGAAGCGTGAGGTAGAGATGCCAGAGGCCCGGGGTTTCTGTGCGATCCCGCCTGAGGCTGCTCTTCTGCCTCCGTTTCCGGTACAGGCAGGCCTCGTCGCATCCCACTTCGCAAAAGCTGCCTTTTTTTACAGATGGAAGGGTTGCGGCAACGCTGCATCCAGCAAGTTAATCGGGGCCAGCGGTATAACTATTTAATGAAGGAAGGGACACTATTTTAGCCATAAGGCGATTGCACACTTTATAATGTCAACGTGACTTTTATACGCACTGGGAAACCAGAAATGTCGTGGGCCTCGTTTTATCGCGATACTTGCTCTATTGCCGGGGAGTGCGGCGCGCGGTCTGGAACGGAACACACAGTATCTACATCAAGAGGCTGTGGTCACGATGTGGCCACGTGATGACACTTGGGTGAAAAATCACAAAGGGAACGTGTGCACAACCGTTATGTCCAATATTCACAAACCATGTTCTGTAACAAATGACTCAAACTGACCTGTCTTCTCATGGAAAAATATGTCCCTCCAACCCCCACCTCCACCGCCCCCCGGACAGCTATTAACCAAGAAGATTTCTGTCCAACATATTTTGCCTGGAATGGTAAAACAAGCCCCTCTTAGTCAGTCCACTGAATACCTGCAGCAGGTTCATTTCTCCTCTCATAAATATTTCAGGAAGCTTTTCTTAAAGTTTTATTTTTAAACACATATTAGTCCTTCCACTTGGTAGAGACGTATTCTCTACTTTCACATATGTATAGTTCTGTCCAAAATAGGAGATCCACCAAGTTAACTTTAAACTTTCTAGTAGCCACGTTAAAAAAGTGAAAAGAAATAGATGAAATCAATTTTAGTAATATATTTAATTTAAACCCAACAGATCCAAAATACCATTTCAATGTGTAATCCATATCAACGTGATGAATGGTCTATCTTATCCTTAATCTAAAGATAAATGATTTAATATCATAAATTTAATGATTTTTTTTTTCTACTAAGTGTCTTTGAAATCTGGTGAGTATTTGAAAACTCTGATAGCACATCCCAATCAGACAGGCTGTAATTCAAGGGCTCAAGAGTTGTTAGCCGGCTTCCCTGGTGGCGCAGTTGTTGAGAATCTGCCTGCCAGTGCAGGGGACACGGGTTTGAGCCCTGGTCTGGGAAGATCCCACATGCCGCGGAGCAACTATGCCCGTGAGCCACAACTACTGAGCCTGCGCGTCTGGAGTTTGTGCTGTGTAACAAGAGAGGCCGCGACAGTGAGAGGCCCGTGCACCGCAATGAAGAGTGGCCCCCGCTCACTGCAACTAGAGAAAGCCCTCGCACAGAAACAAAGACCTGACACAGCCAAAAATAAATAAATTAATTAATTAATTTGTAAAAATAAGAGTTGTTAGCAGTTAGCATGTTGCACAACACAGATAGAGACCATTTGAAAATGGTGAAATCGAGCGTGGTGAAGTCGAGCGATCTTGTACTTAGATGAAAGGCATTTTGAAAGCTGATGGACCCTTTCTTGGCACATGGTTACTTTTAATGCTTTAGAAAAAGGATGGATATATATTTATATATACATTTTATATATGTATATATTTTATATATGTGTAAAACATATATACTTACATATGTATATAAAATTATGTAATATTTTTAAAAAGTAATCCCACTTACCTAGAGAGTCTTCCAATATGTTTAACTGTTTGTAGTAGTTCTGAATATGAGCCTGGAAAGGTCTTCAGGCCAACACATATAACTCCTGAAGCCCATGAACTTGGTTGGAGAAAAGTATAGTCAGTCCCTCCTTCCCCAAAGCAAGGAAACCTAAAAACAACTTTTTGTTTGTTTGTTTGTTTGCGGTACGCGGGCCTCTCACTGCTGTGGCCTCTCCCGTTGCGGAGCACAGGCTCCGGACGCACAGGCTCATCGGCCATGGCTCACGGGCCCAGCCGCTCCGCGGCACGTGGGATCTTCTCGGACTGGGGCACGAACCCGTGTCCCCTGCATCGGCAGGCGGACTCCCAACCACTGCGCCACCAGGGAAGTCCCCTAAAAACAACTTTAAGAGCCAAAGAAGCTCCGCTGGCAGCCGGCCAGAGGGCACCACCCAGGCTGGGGCTCAGCAGAAGCAGCTCTAGACCACGTGCACTCACGAGTTTTGTCACATTCCAGGCAAGCCAGGCGTCCTCGCCCAGCGGTGCGCCTTTCAAAGTAGCAAACACTAAATCCAGGCTCAGGCACTTCACCCTGCTCCATCCCCGCCCCCCCCTCCATGGAGGTCTACAGAAGCTCGCTGCAGGTGGCCACGAGGGGGGAACAGCACAGTCAGGCTTTTATAAAGGAGAAGACAACGTGTGTACGAGAGACAGGGGACAAATATTAAACCTGCTGCCACATCAGGGCTGTTATTACTTTCTCCATTCCTCGTCAAGGTATTTTTCCCCCCAAACTCAGAAAAAGTCAACGGAAAACGAAAGAATGGGTGGGATCCAAAGGCTTGTCTGCTTTTGCGCTCCCACAGGTGTTGTCATGATCCTTTTGACGGCTGTTGACTTGTTCTCAAATACCAGTGCTCCGTTCCCTGCAATGACACAGCCTCTCACCTGCTACCCCTTTTGAGTTCCCTTGCTCTGCTCGTATCTCTCAGGTCACAGGGCTGCCACCTTTGCCTCTGGCTAACGCTCTAATGGGGACACTTTACAGAGCTGACTTTGAAACTGCCCACAAGGAGCAAGGCTGGTATGACTCTTGAGTACTGGCTGAATGAAAGGATTCTGGGCAGACTTCTCAGCTGTGCAGTCTGGGATACTTACGCTAAGCCTCAGTTTTTCAATCTGTAAAGTGGAAATTATAATCGGACCTACACTGCTTACAACTGTGAGCAATGAATGGGGAAAGCACGTAAGAAGCCTATCACTGCGTCTGGCCACACATTAAACATGAACTTTTTTTTTCATTACAACCACTGTTAAGAGAAGTTAGGTCACCTTTGCAGGATCTCATAACAAATGGGAAAGGAAAGGTCCAAGCCTTGATTTGTCCAATTTCAAAATCCAGCCTGGAGAGAGAGAGAGAGAGAGAGAGAGACAGACAGACAGACAGACAGACAGACAGACAGACAGATTCTCTATGCTCAGCACCTGCAAGGAAGTTAAAATGTCTGGCAGACTATTAGACCTGGTTCTGAGGTTCGTCTATGATAAGTGGCAGCTGGGTAACCTTGGAGAACTTAACCTCTCTGAGCATGCTTTCTCACCCGGAAAATGGGATGGATAGTAATAACAGTACATACCTCATAGGGTCATTAGGAGGATGAAATAAGATAAAGCGCTTAGCAGGTACCAAACACATGCTTATTCAACACGGCTTTTACACACAATGAGCTCTGAACTGGGCTTGTCCATTCCAAACTCGGCTGAAGCCACAGAGTTACAAAATGCCTTATGGCTGTGTGCCCTAAGTTTTGCACAAAACACAGTTTCTTTCCAAAGAGTTCTTCTCTTTTCCTTTTTCTTTTTTTTAAAACATCTTTGTTGGAGTATAACTGCTTTACAATGTTGCATTAGTTTCTGCTGTATAACAAGGTGAATCAGCTATACGTATACATATATCCCCATAACCCCTCCCTCTTGCGTTATTTTCTTAAATGTTATCATTTGTATAATGGAGAAAAACTGCAAATGTCAGAGAACATAAGGTGAGGACCTTGGCTATAAAACTACCAACAAGTTTAGTCACTTTCTGAGCCTGGTCTTCACTGAATTGATCATATAACCACATTCGTCAATGACAAAGATGATCATGGAGGGTCTTCCTGCAGGAAGGTTCCACCTCTTTTGCTCTGTCCAGGGTTCTGAATGGGCGGCTCACCAGCACCATTAGGAAAAATGAATGCATACTGGTACTGAATACGCCTCCGGTCCTCCTCTTGCTTCAGCCCTCCCGTTCACAGGCTAAGCTCTTCTGGAGTCTATTCAGAGGGGAACCACATTACGTAAGACTCAATAATCTTTATGGTAACTCTGCAGTGAAAGTGTCATTTGTTGTAATGAACACTGATCATAAGTTAAGCTCTGAGCTATTCTCTCCATTGTTTTTCATTATACTGTCCCTCGCTCTGTTATATTTCAGGAGTACTGAGGGAATTCATCCAACTATGTTTGCTAGTCAGCTTTTCGTTACTCAGATTAGATTCTGCTAAGATGCAATGGAGCGATTTGCAAACACACTGATACTTAAGGAAATGCATCAGACGCTGGTTATGTGCTCTCCCCCTGCTCCTGGCAACCCCCCGCTCCTCTTGGTTACGTGTCCCTTGAATTTGGCATTTTTCTCTCTATTTATTTTCCACTCAATCTACAGCACTGTTCTCCGCGCCCCAGTCTGAGAGAGTATTAACAACGTGTTTCTGGATATTTTTTTTCCTTCAGCGATGACTCTTTGTTCAATTCGACAACCAGAATTTCCACAATCATCATCACCTCTCATACAGCTCTCACTGGCAAACACCACTCTGCTTACGTCACAATCGTTCCCTCCTCCGGCTGCTTTAAAGTGCACTCACTCCAAAAGGCACACTAGTGGAGGGGAAGCTGGAATTTTTCCAATTTTGAAAAGCCCAATATGAAAAATTCATTTTGCATTTCGTATATTAAGCTTGAGAGTGGAATTTCCATACGCCTCTGTGCTCCGTGCTCTTGGAATGGCTTATAAGTAGGTTGTGAGTCCTTGGAGAGACCACGTCACTGCCGTGTCTCAGAAGTCACAGCACAAAGGCTCAGAGACCACGTGGGTTGGCCTCTGGTCATGAACGCTTGCCGGCTTTCCCACTTTTACTGAGTATGAGGCTTCAGCGCATCCCCATCTGATACTGGGCATTGTTACATTTCCTTAGACCATTAGATTTGATCCTGTTTGCCATGATGCCAGAGGATAATTAGAATACTAAATATAAGGAAATGGTACCTGCAAGCCCCGAAGATCTGGGCTTGCCACCCTGGGTGTCTTTTTAAGGGCAGATTGGCTGAGAACGCTCCCTTTTCAGGGAACTCTCTAGCTCAATGAACTGGATAGTATGCAGACAGCTGTGCCACTGTGATGCCCTATTCTCTGTTACTGTACTTTTCTCCTGACACACACCAGAGAAAAGCTGAGAAGAAACTTTTATTAAAATGTCTACAGCTATTGAAAAACAACAGTAAAAGAAATACTTTTCCAGATATGACACTGTTGTTTCTGGTAACTGCAGAAGACTTGGTGGATATGAAGATCACATATTACTATAAACATACATAAAACAGGGTCATATTTCTTGGGCATTTTGTAATTGTGGGGAGGGTGGGCATAGAATCAGGCCAGAAAATAAGAGTTCAAAATATGGGTAAGGAGGGTGATTGCTTTAAAGTTGAGATGAGCCGTAGGCACTGTAACAGTATGAACAAGAAGGACAAAATTGGTAAACAGAGCTCCCCTGTGCTTCAGGGAAATAATCATGCAGAGTAATTAACCAAACTCTCAATTTCAAATTAGGTGTAACACATGTAAAGACTAAAGAGGCAAGAGGCCTGAGAAAACGTTAGTAGATATTAAACCAAGAAACTGCTAGCATTTGACAAGAACCCAAAGCCAAACGAAAGCTCACTTAAATAGATTCACACCACGTTCCAGAGGAATCGCTAAGGAGTCCGTCACCACACAGAACCACAGAGGCGGGGACTGTTAATCTGTCTGAGACTCATCTTACTCATATATAAAATGGGCTTTTGCCCTGTCATCTAACAAAGTGGTTATGAGGATTCAATGTCAGGTACTTCACACCTGAAAATGACTCCTCTGGAACAAAGGCTCACAGTCGTTACCCAAACGCTCCACTCAAAGTGCATCTGCCTAGTATGAAGTACTAACACAACATTGTAAACCCGTTATACTTCAATTTTTAAAAATGGATTAAAAAACGAATGGAAAGACATCTATGAAGGATGTTTACATAGGAAGAGTATCATCTGAAATAACACTCATATAAAGAATGATCTGCGGCTTCCCTGGTGTTGCAGTGGTTAAGAATCCACCTGCCAATGCAGTGGAGGCGGGTTCGAGCCCTGGTCTGGGAAGATCCCACATGCCGCGGAGCAAATAAGCCCGTGCGCCACAACTACTGAGCCTGCGCTCTAGAGCCCGCGAGCCACAACTACTGAGCTCACGTGCCACAACTACTGAAGCCTGCACGCCTACAGTCCGTGCTCTGCAACAAGAGAAGCCACCGCAATGAGAAGCCCGTGCACCGCAACGAAGAGTAGCCCCCGCTCAACGCAACTAGAGAAAGCCTGTGCACAGCAACAAAGACCCAATGCAGCCAAAACTAAATAAATAAATTTTTAAAAAAAAGAATGATCTCCATGTCCTATTGGCAAGCAAGTATCTACTTAGCTTCTGTCACAGTGCACCATGTTTTCACTTCAGTCCTGTCAATCTGGTTCCAGTTATGAGTCAAGAAATTGATGGTGACGCAGTCTGCTATCAAGAATAACATGGGTAAGGCTGAATCTCATCCCAGAGGCATCTGCATTTAACAAACAAGCTATCAAAGCAACCTCCTCAAAACAGAGGAAGCAGACCCACGGCCTGCTTTCGTTAGTACCTATGATTTTGGCTGGGTGCCCCAAGGAGGTATCCTGGGCACGTCCTTCCTTCAACAAGAGGTGTTAGGCCAGCCTTCTGCCCAAAGACACAGCAAATCAACTCTGAAAGACTGCTGACGCCAGACATATGGCTACTTACTTGTACATGTGCAGAACATGGACATTTCTTAGATAGAACTGTAGAGAAAGAGGAACTCTGGCAGTAATCCAAACTATATCTTCTTTCATTTTTTAACTTCTATATTTCCTTTTGAAAAGAAATATATTACAACCCATTTGGAAATTCCGAAGTGGGTTAAAAAGAAAACTGCCGAAGTCTCCTACTTAACCATAACTTCCACGAGTATTTGGGTAAATTTCTTTCAAGTTTTCATCCAGAATATTTGTTAAACAGCAATAATCACAGTTCATAATTTTATAATTAGGTTTATAATTTTAATCAAGTTATGGCATCAGTTCACATAATTGTAAACACAATTACTGACGGGCTATCTATAAACCTGTGCTGTGGTTCATAATTAATGCGAACATTTCTTTGGGACACGAGTGTGGCTTTGGGGAAGCCATTTAACCTATCTAAGCTTCAGTTTTTCTCAATGAAAAAAAAAAGGGATAAGTAATATTAACCAGCATCATTAGACTTTTGTGAAAGTTAGGAGATAATACATTGAAAGGAAGTGGTATCTGACAGAAATGTAAGCCTCCGTTGATGTAAACGGTGGGTAACACACAACACCATTTCTCACTGGATTGTCTTGAAAAGAAGCGTATCTGCATACAACCTAGAAATCCACGAGGAGGGTAGGGAAGTTCCAGTCTTTCATTTACCAAGCAGAGTCCTTGGGGAACTGAGCATCAGTGGGGAAAGCCAACTCTCCAGTGAAGGGATTCAGTGTGCCTCAAGCAGGGCTCGGGAGCGGCCGCCGGCCACTTCCGTTTGGGAGGTAGAGGAGTTTTAGGCATAGGCATAAAAATGCTGAAACACAGTCTCAAAACCTGCAGCCTATTTTAAATAAGCACACTTGACAAAGTTAACAATTTAAGACAGTCACAATGACAGGGAAGGCAACACAATGACTTAACATATAACACAGTGGTCCTCGACCAGGCACAGTTCTGCCCTCCCCCAGGGGCCATTTGGCTATATCTAGAAACACCTTCGGTTGTCACACCTGGGGGTGTGCTACCGGCATCTAGTGGTTAGAGACCAGGACGCTACTAAACATCCTACAACACACAGGACGGGCTCCAACAACAGAAAGTCATCTGGTCCCAAAAGTATCCATCCTACTGAGGTTGAAAAACCATGGTGTAAACAGCTCACAAGTAAAATGAAACCTTACTGAATATTAAAGCCAGGGAGATATGGGTCTGTTCGCCTCACCCCACCTAAGGCTCCCGATATCACATCTCCCCCAAGGGGTGTCTCCCACAGGTGCTCTGTGAAATGACTACAGGTGCGGATGCCAACTTCAAATTGTAGCTACCATGTATTTTTTTCATTGCGAATGATGTCAATTTATCGTTTAGAATATGTTAGACGGGCTCTTTTAAAGAGAAATTTTAGAATGTGAATCGATTTAAAGAAAAATATTAAACCTTGTAACAACATAGGTGCTATCTGGATACGGCAAAATCACTCCTCCAGAGGAGTGTTTCTGTACTTATTTTGTTTTTTGTAGAGATATCACACTCCTAGGAAGCCACTGAACAGATTCAATTAGACGCTGAGGATGACATTAGGTTAGTAAAATTCTCCAAGTTACAAAATGAAAAGAAAAGCACAGATCCACTCGTTCTAAGGTTTCTTTTTCCCGGAAGGAACTCTGCTTGTAGTAATACCCAGGGATTTCACAACCACGGCATTCCAAAGATGGGAACTGATCAGAACTGTATCTAAAGCAGCAGGTAGGGCTCTAGAAAATGCTCAGCGAAAAAGCTTCTTAGTTGGGAAAAATATCAAGATTTACTGAAAAAAGTTGTTTATAAACTAAGGCTAGGGAGGGTTTACACCAATTCACGCAGGTGCAAGAAGAAGAAAACTTAGCACTCCACTGGAATCGATGTGTAAAGACAGACTTCAACGGCAGAGTCGGCAGAGAGAAAAAGCACATCAAACAGCTCCCTAGGATGAGTCTAAATCTAAGAGAATAAGTCTTTGTGCATGACCATGACTCAGCTCAAAGGTAAGGATTCTTGACCCAGAGCTCTCCCGGGATCGTTTGAAGGAAAAAGTAACTATATTTAAGAAAGTCTGATAGCCAAGACATGGAAGCAACCTAAATGTCCATCGACAGATGAATGGATAAAGAAGATGTGGTACATATAGACAATGGAATATTACTCAGCCGTTAGAAAGAATGAAATAGTGTCATTTTCAGCAACAGGGGTGGATCCAGAGATTGTCATACTAAGTGAAGTACGCCAGACAGAGAAAGACAAACATCATATGATATTGCTTATATGTGGAATCTTAAAAAAAAATTGAACAAATGAACTTATATACAAAACAGAAAGAGATCCACAGACACAGAAAACAAACATGGTTACCAAAGGGGAAAGGGGGAGGGATAAATTAGGAGTTTGGGATTAACCTATACACACAACTATATATAAAACAGGTAACCAACAAGGACCTACTGTATAGCACACGGAACTCTACTCAGTATTTTGCAATAACCTATAAGGGAAAAGAATCTGAAAAAAAATTAGCTTTGTATACATGCGTAACTGAATCACTTTGCTGTATACCTGAAACTAACACAACACTGTAAATCGACTATACTTCAATTCAAAAAAGAAAGTCCGTGAAGGACATGGTGGGCTGCAGATTTCTGCACTCAGAGCCCCTTGCACAAGAAGAACCACAGCCCTCTTCTAGGTGATTTAACACAACTGTCCACCTACAGATACAACTCAGCACTCTTGAGTTTCTGGGTGTGAAATGAAGAGAGGATTGCAAAATGAACTACAATTCGAGTTTAGGTTTAAAAAAAAAACTGCAAAAATTAAGTCTCTATCAGGCAAAGTCAAAACAAAGTACGTTAGAACTTAATCTTCACTTAATCCTTCTTCAGTTGCTAGTGATTCAAGAAACTACAATTCAATGGATATTAACACCTCAGTGTTGAGACTGAGAATGTGAAAACGCGGACAGAGTTTTTGAGGTGCTTCATACTAAGCCCCTTGTTGTAAGTGCAACTCGTGCCAGGAATACACAGCCCACTGAGCTCCTGCTTCAGCCACTCCCTGCACCTCCAGCTCAGGGAACCAGGTCCCTGCAGGAGGCCATGCTCAAGTGTGTGGGGAACCGTGAGCAATGCCAACAGAATCACTACGCAGTTGGCAGTTCCCTGGCGGTCCAGTGGTTAGGACGCGGCGCTTTCACTGCCGAGGGCCAGGGTTCAGTCCCTGGTTGGGGAACTAAGATCCTGCAAGCTGCACAGTGAAGCCAAAAAAAAAAAAAAAAATCACCATGCAGCCGCTGGTGGGAGACTGGGCACTGGAGAGCTGAAGCGGTCATGCCAGCATGATGCCCTTACTTCCTTTTCCTCCACCTCTGTGGGCCACCCATCACCCATCACCCATCAGAAACCTTGTCCCTCCTCTTCAAAGCCCAGCTGTAGTCATCCCAACTATTTCTGCCCACGATCGTCACTCCTTCCTCTGAACTCCAGCTTCCCAGTCTGCTGGGTGGTCCTCAACCTTCTATCCACCCCGCCACAGCTGGGGATACGATACCCTCCCATCACTCACGCTGGCTGGTTCCCTCGACCCTGGCAGAGGGAGGGCGCCTGTGTAGTTTCAAAAAGGTCCCTCCCCCGGCAATGCCATGCCCCCTTTATGCCGCCAGTACTCCCCAGAGCCTGCCTTTACTTCACCGTCCCGAAATGTTGGGTCTCTGGGTTGGTGTGCATGCTTCAACTAGGTAGAAGTCCTGAAGGCAAAGACAGCATCTTATAAATCTCTGTCCGCAGAGCCTGGTCCCGTACACACAGAGTATACTTAATACCTAATTGCTCATGGGCTGATTGATTAAATCGGCTCAGACTTAACTCCCTTCCCACGTTGGTAAGAAGAAATATACCAGGAAACTGAAGGATACAGCTGGCTTCCTAATTAATATTAGTCACTTGCCAGCTCTTAATTAAGAACTCTCACAGACCCACCTTTCTGCCATGCCAAGTAGGCATCACCTTCATTAGTACTGGAGAGCCGTAACCACAACTGCATTTTTCTGCTCTTTTTTCTCTGCCCTACCAGATGGGAACACTGGCTGCACACTGTTTATTAATACAAGAAACAAAGGCAAATGCAGCAGCTTGGGGGAAATTCAGGCAGAACGAGTCTGTGGTACTCCTTTTGGACCAGCTTTACATAGAAACTGGAGGAAGCCTTCTCTCGTAATCTGCTTCTGAGAGGACGTGGACCAGATGTGACGTAGGAGGTGGGCTCTCCCGCCCAGTCACCACCTATGGACAGCTTCTGTCCCCTGGGGGTCCAGTGGGTCCGCACCAAGCTCACCCGCTCTCCTGATGCCCTGAGACGCAACAGTCAAAGCTTGCCTATCTGTGCCTCCTGTACTCACGGGATGGGTGGGGTGTGAACTCTTTAAAGTGGAAAAGACCTTAAAAGAGAAGAGTTAATGTGCCCTTGAAGATGGTCACACAGTCCTTGGGGGCAGTGAAGTACTCCCGTGAGACTAGAGGCCCCTGTGTGTACTGATGGGGAAGCACGTGGTCTTTTCCAGCTCTGGGCATGAGCATCAGTGAAGCGCTGGTGAGGGGTCCCTTGTTTGAGGCCCTGAAGTGGGCATCACCGAGTGACTCACATACGCCCACGTGGTGGTAAAACAGTGTCTGCTTCACTCTCCAAAGTGTCCCCTTTTGGACTTCCCTGGTGATCCACTGGTTAAGACTCTGAGCTTCCACTGCAGGGGGCACGGGTTCAATCCCTGGTCAGGGAACTAAGATCCCACACGCCGCACAGTGCAGCCGAAAAAAATGAAGAAGTGTCTCCTCTTTTGGCCAATAAATTATTTGGTCACCTTACTTCTCAGGTAATGAGAAGGCTGAAGGCAATCAGGAAGAGGTGGGAGAATGGTCTCGATAGGTTACACATACTTCCTCGTCCTCCGGGCCCCTTCGGGCTTGTGGGAGGGGAAACAAGAGCTCGCCGCCCTTGAAGTCAACACGAATGTGAAACCCCGTCTTGTTCCTCATAGGCTGGTGACCTTGGGGCTCAGACTCAAGCCTCTTGATTTGTGACAAGGGAATAAAACCAACTACACTGCAGGGCTGTTGTGGACCTCAGATAACACGTGCAAAGCATCTGGACACAGGAGAGGGCGAGCCATGGGTTTTCAATACACTTCAACAGACCCTCCTCCTTTTGACGTCATAATTCTAAGGACCATAATCTCCACACCTGCTCTCACGTGGCGATGCTGGCCTGTCTCCATGCGCTGGGGAAGATGGAGCAGTGGGTTAAATGCAGGATTCTGGAGTCAGACCGTACAGTCTGAATCTCACCTCCGCTACTTCCTGGCCACCTGCCTTTGGGAAAACTACTGAAGCTTCAAGTTGGCCCCTGTGAGAGAGGGTGGCGGAACCACAGTCCCCTTGCCTTGTGGGGTAGCAGTGATCCCCTGTGGACTTTATGGAACTCCGTGAGGGTGTCTGTGGTTGTCCTAATGACTGGGGGGCTCTACTGGCATTGACTGGATGAAGGTTTGGGAAGCCAGGTGTCTGTCAAGAAGCAGGCTAGACCTGCAGCATTAGGAGTCGCCTCGCAGGCTACACGACCTCTTGTGTCCAGCAGACATTTGTGGAGGTGGAAAGAAACCCTTTACGTATGAACACAAAGTATTTTCTGCCCAGTATCACTGTACGCGGGTGAGTCCAGCAAGGCATTTTCTGTGCAAATCGAGGTGGGAATGTATTTTTGTGTGTGTTTTGGAGCTTTACTAAGAATTGTTCACCATCTCGGAAAATCACGTCACCAACATGGAGACCACTTATAGCATGTGAGTAGCGAGCGCATCCCCATCTCCACGGGTCTGCAGTTAGAGCTGTCAAATTCACGGAGAGAATTTCCAGGCACAGGTGCAAACATCGACTATTACTTCTTCTCGCCCAGTTTACCCAGGAGCAGGCAGTATACGGTGAATGCCCTCAATAAGAAGTCGTATTCCTTTTATTTCTCCATTTTGTTATAGTTGGGGAATTACAATGACTTCTTGAATTACCTGTGGAGGAGGTTATGTTATTGATAAAATCCATTTCAGGATTTCAGTGGCGTTGACAAGACATTGGTTCCATCAAGGATTTGAGAGGTTTGAGAAACTGTCCATTCTCACAGGTCGCTGGGAAGATAAATGAGGTAACTGGAAACAGTACAGGACTCAGAGCCCAGTGTGTAGTAGCCGCTGAAGAAATGTTAGTTATGATAAGTAGCACTGATAGCACCAGTGACCACCCTTTCCCCCCTCTCGTTGCTTGAGTAACCGCTGGTATAAAGTGCAATCCACTGTCTGGTTTTCCAGATACTTTATCCAGAGGTGAGGCAGGCAACAGTCAAGGGCATTCTTCTCTGCATCAGAGGGAGGCTAATAAGCTATGGCAGGATGCCCAGAAGGGAGAGAGATTTTTCCCGATAGCTCTGACGCTCACAGAGTACACTTCATTAGCCTGTCTATTACAAACCACTTAAGACACATATTTATTGACAGCAATCTGCCAATTGATTAAACATCTCAATATATGAAGCGGACTCTGCATTAATTAGCAGTTTGGAGAACACGATCCTCGAAGTGAAGATGGATGTTTCTGGAAATCCCTGCCGCACTTCCACTTGCTTTAACCTTCTGTGAAATATCAACACATGATCCAATCAAAGAGTCAGCCGTCGTCTTCTTTTAGTCAGAAACCATTATGTACACACACATATTAACACACTTACACCCTAACATTTCACAGCATATCCGAACAGCCTCAGAGTCCGTTTATGTTTTGCACCTAATGCTGCATTTTTTTCAAAATAAAATCCTTAAAACTTCACTGAACACACAATATAACTTCCTCTACATGAGCTAAGATTAGAATAAACTGAGGGCAAAGAAATGTTACGTTTTTTACTCTCTGTTCTATAAAATTTTGTGCATTTAAGGAACAGCTGCAGGAGACAGGCAGAAAAGGCGTTTGTTCCTGCACACTGTGTTTTTGTTCTTAACGACAATTATGAGTGATTATTTTATATGACACGTATGACTTTTCACTTTGGAGCTGTTTTATGAGAAATGTGAACTTTTAAGGTGAAAAAACAAAGGTGCCAGGAGCCCTGCAGTTACTTCAAAAGGAGAACCTTGAGAAGTTTGGTTTATAACTAAGCTTTCGTCTTCTCTCTTTTTATTAATTCTTAGTCTTTACTAATTGGACTTGATTGATGGAACTTCCAAACAATCTGGAATGATTTTTTCCAAAGGAAAAAACCCATTTCTTCCTCAACTACATAAAAAGCAAGGTCCACGGAAAGAGTTTTTCACTTTTCCAGTCTCTCTTGTGTTCAGGTCCTTTTCATTCCTCCCAACTGTCACGTTCTTCAGCACCTTATGTATATATCGGATTGGTCAAAAAGTTCGTTTGGGTTTTTCCAGAACATCCTACAGAAAAACTCGAATGAACTTTCTGGCCAACCCAATATACACACACATATATATATATGTATGTATGTCCAATATACATATATATATAGATATATAGATATAGATATATAGATATATGTATGTACGTATGTATATATATTTCTCAAATGCTTCACTCTTGCCCACGACACCATGAAGGTTGCTATCATGACTCAATATGCTAGTGTTTTTTCTCTGTTAAGCAGCCCAGGGATCATTTGGGGGCCCACTGACCATGCAGAGCTCCCAAACTTCAGTGCTCATAGGAGTCGCCCAGTAACCTGTGCATGTGCAAAATCTGCTTCAGTGGGTCCGGGGTGGGGCCCAAGATTCTGCATTTCTGACCAGTTACCAGGTGATGCCAATGCCGCTGGCCAGGAGGCAATACTTGAATATCAGGAGGCCAGAGGATCATGTCACTTTAATCAGTGAAGCGTTATAACTAGACCCACTGGCATGAAAATGATCTGGGAACATGGCAGTCTCTTTGCATAGGCAAACAAAATACTCAATAATGGGAAATAAAAAGAAGGGCTCCGTGAGTACCTGTTTTCAAAGTGATCACATGAATAGTTTCAAACCTATTCCACCCACCATGCACTCACTGACTGCTGAGCCTTCCCTGTGGGACAGGCGTTGTGGCTACAAACGTAATGAGAATATTAGTCTAGTGAGTCTTTGAATCATATAGAAGATCTAGGTTCAATTCAAATCCCATCTTAACATTCAGGCTGTGTGAACTTGAAGAGTTGCTTAATCTCTGAGTCCTGGCACCCTCATCTGCACATCAGGGACAGTATGTACATCATACACATGTACAAGGGTAATAACAGAACCTCCCTCCTAAGGTTGTGGTGAAGGTCAAATGAGATCACGTCTGTTAATCTGGACACACTGTCATTACTCAATAAATGGCGGTTGTTATTACTGAGACATGGCCTCTGACCTCAGATGATGATATTTTTGAAACGCATCTTGTCCTAACGGAAAAAAGAAGTTCGGTTGGGTTTTCTTCCCCATTTTGGTAACAAAATCATTGGGTTAAACCTTAAAACTTCTGGGTTGTTACCCATTAAAGCAAAAAAGCATAGATTTTAAAAGTTAGGATGACCTAAACTCACTTTGTTTAAGCATCCTGTTTCACAGATGAGAAACTGGGGCTTGGCTGGGGCATGTGAGTGGGCCAAGGTGACAGGGGTGACCAGTGGCAGAAGCACACTCAAAACCTACTCGAAGCCCCGGTCCAGGCTCTTTTCAGGTTGACTGCATCACTCCCTGTAACGTCACCCAGAAGGTCTCAAGCTAAATTGACAGCATCCAGAGATACCCCCCGATGAAACTGCTGATGTTAGAGTGTGGTTTTCTAATATTCAAAAACTAGGGGGTGTAAAGTTCTAATTCTTGTGTCCACTTAAAAAAGGGACACACCCGCCCAGCTGGTAAAAACAGCTCTTGGGCTGTATGAACTTGGCTCCTATGTGCTTTGCCTCCAAGGAAGCTGCTGGTGGGAGAGGTCCTAATGCCCCCCCCTCACCTCCGTTGCTGGAATGCACTGCTGGCAACTGAACCGTGAGGCTGGGGCCCAAGTTTCCTTCCTGGTGATGATGGGTCTGGTTCCCAGCATTCTCTAACGCTCAGCAAGTTTCTGTGAACCAGTTAACGAGTGAAAGAGAGTGTGAATAAAGAAACACGAAAACTCCTGAACAAATCCAGGTGTTCGTGCTATGGGCTTAGTACCTACCCTCCTCACCTCTTCCAACTGAGCTGAATGGCCAGCCTCTCCCTCTGCCAGGCGGAGTTCTGCTCTGCACAGCTCCTGGTGAGCGCAGAACTGGGACAGACTGGAGGCTCTGAGTCTCTTTAAACACTGAGGGCTTTCCTCCCTGGCTCATGAGAGGGAGAACAGAGGTCCCTGAACTGCTGCACGGTAAGAACTAAAATTATCAAGAAAACACCGGAAAAGGCAAAGAGAAATGAGACTTAGGAAGTATACTTCCCTTAAACTTCCCATTCGTCTTCGCTTGCATTTGTGCCTTAGAAGCAAGAAAATGTATCAGGAAATCCAGCCCAAAGTGCAACTAGAGAAAAACGGCAGGGACTTTAAAACTGCCTTTATAACAGAACTGGGTCCTGAACCACACCCTGTTCTTCCATGGAACGAGGCAGTTGATTTTTATGCATCTGTCTTTGCATCTGTGTCGATTTTCCCCTGAGCAAGGAAGCTGTGCTAAGAGTAGTTCATGAGTGGGGACTCACCGCACTGCTGCAAGCCCAGGTAAAACCCGAAGTTAAGTTTATGTTTCTGCCAGATAGTCTTATCTGATGACTAGTGGCTGAGGTGCAACATTAACTAGACAAAAACGTTTAAAAAACTGTATTTTATATCAGCCACCTAATTTAACAAGACATTATGAATCACTTAACTTTCCCGGAGGGAAAAAACCTATTTAAACAAGCCCTGCAATTCCCCAAAAGTATTTATGAGTGCCCACTGTTTGCTTATTTATTAAAGATTATTCTAGAACACATGCTGGAACACTGCCTGCATCAGATCGTAAGCCTTGCTAAAGAAAGCCTGCCCATGCACATACCTACGTGAAATTAGTTTCCTAGTCTTATTTTCTTTGCTTTTCTGCTTTCCCCATTAATACTGGATCCCCTTCCTACTTTTCTGATGACCTCCCAATAGATTATCACCCCTTCCAAGGATCAAGGGTCTGTTGGCCTCCTCCTTGCTTGTCCCCCATGACAGTCAGAGACAGCATCAACCTCCTTGCATCACACAGCTCCAGAAAGCACCCACCTGCCTTCCTCTCGACACCTCATTAAGGTAACCATTGATGGGAAAGTGAAATGATACCCAGAGCCAGTATGAGACAGGCTGACACCCAAGCTGTCCCTTTGTGAGCTGGGCAACTTTGTTCACAACACGACCCCACACCGCAGGGGCCTTTCATGATTCTTTCTCCAATGGTCAGATCCACTTAATTGAAAATAATTCTTCCCAGGTGGAACCCCCTAGAAAGATTTCACAAACCTAGTGCACAGCGTGAGGTCACATCGGATAATCAGACTTTGACCTTCTGGGAACACCTCCCCAAATGTCCCCTCAGATCTAATCATTGCCAGTTTTTGAAACTGATATATCCACACTCAAACCACTCTGGACCAGAAAGTAACAATTAATTAACCATTTTTCAATCTCTTTCCCCATAACCAGGTTGAGTAGCTTCAGCTCAGGTCACAGTGAACTCCATCAAAGTTTCCTGGCCTAATCTGCATTGCTTTCAGTTGTTCCAAAAAAAAAAAAAAATTTTTTTTTTCATATTTCACGGTTTTTCATTTTTACCACCCCAACACACATCAACAGATTTGGGTTTAAGGGCTGCAAAGGTACCAATCATAATTAGCATCCAGCTGTCTGCCGGCAAACCAGTTCTGATAATTAATTCGGCCATCACAGAGGAAACTGTCATGTTCCACGGGAGAAAATCAGAAGACAAGCCTTTTGCATGGAGCTGCAATGCCATCACCGGTGGGAGATGGTTCAGAGCACGTCCCCGGAGGGAAGAATTCAGAGCAATGAGATGACTGAAGCCCAGGGCACAGCAGTGCCAGGTCCCGCGAGCTCGCAGGGGGCCCGCTCACCCTTCAGAGAGACTCCTTGCCCAGTACAGCCCGCCATCAGGACCTCGGCCCTGTGTTTCCGGGAGCCTCCCAATTAAAGGAAAGTAGAGGGAGGTGATTTTTTACTGTCAATAAATAGCACTACCAAAGAAGGATCTCTAGAACACCTCCCAACTCCAAATGGTCCACCACTACTTCACCAACAGCTCACGAATTTTAGTTTGGCCATTTTCATTTGAAAGTCACGCAACGATCATGCTTACAAGCCGGAAAAGAAGAACAGAAATTCACCTGGTAGGGCATCTCCGAATCCCACAGTCCTTTGTTTACATGGCTGGGGCAAGACCGTGTATTATTTCACCGAGTTACATTCACTGTGGGCCTGGTACCCCCTCCTTGCCCCTACGTTCATGCCCCTGCAGAATGTGCGCTCCGGTACCCCCCATGCAGCACAGACAGTCCAGCCCTGAGTGGGTACCCCACCCCAGACATGTCTACTCCCTCCATTTCCAAGTGTGGACTGGCTTGAGTCGAAGGAGCGGGGGAAGTGGGAGCCTGAACTGACACCCGTGGCAGGTGTGACAGGGCGTGTGCATCTGGAAGGCGTCCAAGGAAGCACCAGAGCTAATCTAATTAGCTGTTGCCTTGACTGACAAGCGTCTCCTCTCAGCACGGGGTCCACCCCTCAAAGGGTGGGAGGGAAATTATGCAACGCTTATGTCTGTTATATGACCAGCACATATCAAAACTTGCCTCGACATGGCTTTTGCCTTCTCAAGACAATGTGAAAAAGAAAAAACACTCACCTGATTTCCTTGCAAAAATGTTTTCTTTCGTTCCCCCCTACTATACAAACCAACGAAACAAAACCCTCACCATTTCATAAATGATACACCAGACTTAGAACTCTATGTCAACTACGGAAAACAAATTGCTTCCTGAAACTCGATGAATGAACTATTGAAAGCAAAGCTTTGTAAAACTCTTTGATCCTGAGGGCTCACTCTTCTCTTTTAATTGGAGGTTAAGCTATATACCTCCTTGGTGTATTACGAATAAGTTGGACGTATCTTTAAAAGGCTGGGAGGATTTTAAAAAATAAGTCCCTACACAGGATTCCAAGACATCAACCACTCTGTGAGCAAAGTTACAGATTAAAGCAAGCGAACTGTACTGCCACCAGCATCCTGTGACAACCACACGCCCAACGAGTGATTCTCAATGAATTCTTTCTAAGGCAGACTGCTTGGTTCTACTCTAACTCGCCTGAAAGAACCCTGAAGACAAATATAAACGCGGAAGCTCTTCTGCTTTCGAAACTGCCGTTCCCGAATCTTCGTAGATACAAACAAAGCTGTGTGCCAGAACAGAGACGTGTCAACTGTGCCACCACCGGATGGTGCCACTGGTTGGTTGCAACTACTGCTTCCTTTAGACCAGAGTTTTTTCATCCCAGGGCAAAGGCAGTCAGAGCAGACAGTTCTTTGTTGTTGGGGGGGGGGGGGGTGTCCTGCAGACGGCAGGAGGTTTAGCAGCACCCCTGGCCTCCGCCCATTAGATGCCAGGGGCAGGCAGCCCCACCTCACACGTGGCGACCAAAATGTCTCACGACAGTGCCAAGTGTCCTTGGCCGATCAAGACTGCCCTACCTGAGAATCGCTGCTTTAGAACAATAAATAATGGACTTTCGGACAGCTACGAAGACTAGAAGCCCAATGTGACGAGCAAATCATCGTTACAGATCAATGCAGAGGTCCATCAGGGCCATTCAGGACACGATGGTCTCCAGCTAAGGAAAAGACTGCTTATTGGTGCTTCTTCAGATCACCCAGAAAGGACAGAAATAAAATACCTGTGGTGCCTGTAAGCCATCCCTGCCCGGGGAGAGAAAAAGAGCCGCCACCGCATGCTAGTTGTGAGTTTGCTTTTGTTTTCAGATTCTTTCCTCGAGTCCTGGAGGTTACTGGGCACTGGCTTGGTGAAGTGGTCCCTGAGGGAATGGCGTGAAAAGCACGTGTGTTTTACAGTGAACGTGCTGCGGTAGTCCCAGGTCCCTGTAGGTGCCCAGGTGGAGGGCAGGTGACCGTCAGTCAGGCCAGGGATGCTGTGAAGGGACCCCGCATGGGACAAGCGTTTGGGCTACCTGACCTCTAACGTTCAACTCCAAGATGCCATGCGCCTATGAAAGCCTTTCACTGCTCAGACCCCCCTCAGGGTCCCTTCGGAGAAAGCTGTGAGAAGCAAAGGCATTCGTCCCGCCCTACGTGGGTCAGGATCTCACAACCCCAGGACCCCTAGGGGTGACGGGCACCAACTGGACGTCTCTACCTTCCCCACCAATCACAGATGAGTCAAGGTTCCCCACCTGGTTCGGAGCTATCTCCAACTGGTTTTCCCCTCCCGACTCCTAATTCTCAGTAACCCGAAAGACAAATTACAGAAGAGTGTGATCTCACGCTGGTGTTCAATCTGTCTTTTCTAGCATCCTCTATTTATCACACGGATTCAACCCAGTGGACCGTGGCCCCTCTGTCTTTGCCCAAGTGTACCCTTCCCCATGCAGTGCTGAAGTATGGGGACAGGCAGCCAGGAAGTCAGATGGAGATTTGCACCAACATACATTTATGTCCATTTACAGACAAGATCTATTGCAAGACGGCAATGGGGCTATGGCTCCTGTGGTTGGAAGGAAACTGGGAAGTTTTCTCTGCTCTCGGCAGGGGGGAGCCCAGGTGAACAGAACACTCGCCTAGTGGTTTTGCCAAAGTAACAGAGGCTGGTGTTTCTTCACTCTAGTTTCAAAGCACGCCGCAGCAATCCAAACAGTGGATTTGTAAGCAGTTTTTTTCTTAAACCACCCAACTGCATCTCCGAGAATTTGTTCTGATTAAAACAGAAATGGGAGCGATTCATAGATATACAACTTTTTATATTAAATTTTGAGCAGAATCCTGTACCACCTTACAGCGTTTTCCTTTAAAGAGTATGTGATTTTCACACCCATCTATGTGCCTCACAAAAGCCTCATCCTTTTGCCTCTGCACCTTATGTTCTAGATTTTCTTCCCGTGTCCAGTACATTAAATACTCCTCAGCTCCCACGGAATAAAAATTTGCAGAGATGTGCCTTTCTGTCTGTTTATTACCATGTAGTTGAATTTCACCAAACCTCACAGAATGTGGGACTGGAAGGGGCCTTGTAGATTACCTAGTTCACTTCCTCCATGTAGCTTCTGGGGAAATTGGGTCCGCAGAAGTTCAATGACATTCCTGAAATTAATAACTGAGACTCTGAATTTCTATTACCTTGCACTTCCCATTAATTACAGCTTCTTTGCCGCCCAAAAGGTGAAGCCTTTGCCTGGTTACTTTAGCAGAACCACTTAGAAAACTGGCAGCTTCTTACAAAGTTAAATAGATGTATGTATCTATTCTACGACCCAGTGATTCTGCTTCTAGGAATTTACCCAGGGGAAATGAAGACGTATGTCCATAAAATGACTTGCACAGGAGTGTTCGCAGCAGCTGCATTCCTAACAGCCCCAAATTGGAAATGACATTAACGTCCAGCCATACATTTTCAAATAAATGGTGGTATATTTCTACAATTGAATAGTGGTTATTTTTGCAGATACCCTGGGCAAGCTTTCCTGATACAAAAAGAAGAAAGAGAAGAAAGTTCTGGGACTGCCCTAGCGGGCGAGTGATTAAGACTCCGCGCTTCCACTGCAGGGGGCTCGGCTTTGATCCCTGGTTGGGGAACTAAGATCCTGCACGCCGTGCGGTGCAGCCAAAAAACTTTTTAAAGTTTAAAAATTCAGGGCTTCCCTGGTGTCGCAGTGGTTGAGAGTCCGCCTGCCGATGCGGGGGACACGGGTTCGTGTCCCGGTCCGGGAGGATCCCACATGCCGCGGAGCGGCTGGGCCCGTGAGCCATGGCCGCTGAGCCTGCGCGTCCGGAGCCTGTTCTCCACAACGGGAGAGGCCGCAGCAGTGAGAGGCCTGCGTACCGCAAAAAAAAAAGAAAAAAAGAAAACAAAGAAACATCCCTCTAATACTGTAATACTTCCTTCCACCCCCTTAAATGATAACCTTGATCCCTATTTTGCTGAGAAAATTCAAACACTCCAAAGAGAAGCTCCATCCAGTCCCAACACAGGTTCAACAACCTCCCCGCTGCTCGTACCACACTCTCTGCCTTCTCTCCTGCCGCCGCTTCTGGAGGAAGTGCCCGGACCCCCAGCCAAGGCGGATCCCTCCCCTCCACTCCAGACCCCAGTCTGTTTTACCTACACCAGGACATTACTGGCAATTGCCCCTCTCTTCTACCTCATCCAATTTCCCCACCCTACTAGTCATTCACATCATCATAAAACATGCTGTACTACCGCCCATCTTAAAAACACCAGCTCTTTTTTTTTATTGAAACATAGTTGATTTACAATATTGTGCTAATTTCTGCTGTCCAGCAAACTGACTCAGTTATACAGATATACACTTTTTAAAAAAAATATTCTTTCCCATTATGGTTTATTCCAGGAGATTGGATATCGTTCCCTGTGCTCTACAGTAGGACCTTGTTGTTGACCCATTCTAAATGTAGGAGTTTGCATCTGTCAACCCCAAACTCCCAATCCATCCCTCTCCCTGCCCCCCCCTCCTTGGCAACCACAAGTCTGTCCTCCATGTCTGTGAGTTTGTCTCTGAAAAACACCAGCTCTTAACCCAACAGCCTCCTCCAGCTTTGCCCATCTCCTTGCCTTTACTTGGAGCAAACTCTCAGAAGATTTCTCTCTGGTGAACCCATTCCAGGCTAAGCTGTCAATTACAACCTCACTTCAGCACCAAGGCAAGCTCTTGGCTTTGATAAGACCTCCACCATGTTAACTCCACAGGCCAACCTCGATCTTATATTACTCCAGTTATCAACGGCAACTGGCAAAGCCGATCATGTCCACCATCTTTTTTTTTAAAATATATAAATTTATTTTATTTACTTTATTTTTGGCTGTGCTGGGTCTTCGTTGCTGCGTGCGGGCTTTCCCTAGTTGCGGTGAGCGGGGGCTACTCTTGGTAGCGGCGCGCGGGCTTCTCATTGCAGTGGCTTCTCTTGTTGCAGAGCACGGGCTCTAGGGCGTGCAGGCTCCATAGTTGTGGCACGTGGGCTCAGCAGTTGTGGCTCGCGGGCTCTAGAGCGCAGGCTCAGTAGTTGTGGCGCACGGGCTTAGTTGCTCCGCGGCATGTGGGATCTTCCCAGACCAGGGCTCGAACCCGTGTCCCCTGTATTGGCAGGCGGGTTCTTAGCCAGTGCAACACCAGGGAAGCCCACGTCCACCGTCTTGAGACAGTTAATTCAGGAGGTTTCTGAACCACCTCTCAGTTCACCCCATGACTGGCAGCTCCTTCTCAGTCTCCCGTGTTGGTTTTTCCTCCTCGTAATGACTGTTAAAACACTGGGAGCCTTGGGGCTCAGGCTCTGGACCTCTTTGCTCTTTACACTCACGCCCTGGATACACATGACTAGCAGTCATTCTATACACAGCTTGTGTCTCCAGCCAAGAGCCCCGTCCTGCCTCCTGGAGAGCCGTCTGCCCGATGAACACCCTCCTGCTGAGTGGGGAGAGAGGTGGGCTCCTGGGCCGGGCGGCTGGTGCTCGCCAAGTGGAGTGACCCTGAAGCTCTGTTCTCACCCAGACACTCCAGGGACAGAGCCAGTGGCAGGAGCTGAGCTCTGCTGGAGTCAAGAGATGAGACGACCACTCCTGGGGTCAAGGAAACCTCCCCAGCAGCACATGCACAGGAAGGCTCCTTGGGGGTCACAAAGGGAGGGGCACCACCCCATAATCAGTGTGGACACACCCCCATAGGCTTCTGCGGTGGGATCCATCTTAGCAAAAAGTTGCGCACGCATGTTGGGGAGGGCCCTAGGGCAGGGCAGGTGTGCAAAAAGAAACCAGATAATTGGCCAAAGGTAAACAAAGACCCGGAAGGACTGTCCTATGGAAGTGATTCAAATCACCTGGTTACTGAGCTCCTCATTAGGGAGGACGCCCACACCCTTTCTCTCTGGGTGTGTACTTCTGCCTTGCTTCTGACTTAAATAAAGAAACTAACTGCTTCTCTGTGTGCTCTCCCACTTAGTGTCCTGTGTCTCTAATAGTAAACTTTGTACCTGTTTTACAGTTTTTGCCTCTTTGAAACATTCTTGCTTTCAAATGGGGGAAAGAGCCAGGGCCACTCTGCTTCTAGCCTCTAGCCCCTGGTGGACCAGCGGCTAGGATTCCTGGTTTTTATCCAGGCTACCCAGGTCCAATTCCTGGGCAGGGAACTAAATCTCTCTTCAGGACCGCCCACGGCTGTCTCCCCGAGATCACCCTTGGCTGCCCGAGGGCAGCTTCCCCCTTTACCATCCCCACGCTGCCCCCTCTCTCAGGTGTTCCACCTCCAGGGGTCCCCGTTTTGCACTTGCCAACTTCATTCTTCCAGGTGCTCAGCTATGAGGCCACGTCACCTCTGACTTCTTTCCTTCTCTCCATCCCACATCCGATTCACCGGCAAGTTCTATCAGCCTTTCCCTGCCTTCAAATAAATAACCAGCGAGCTAGTACTTCTCATCATTGCTGCCGCTGCCCAGCACCGTCTCCTCCTGCTTTGGTTACTGAAAATGCCTCTGAGTTGTCTTCTGGGCTCCCCTTTCACCTCCTGGTAGCAGTGATTCTTCTAAAAGATTGACCAGATCCTGTAGCTCTTCTGCTTAAAACACACCAGTGGCTTCCAGTGTCATTGAGAATATATACTCGATATACAGTGTCATTGAGAATATATACTCGATATATACACATGATGGAGTGAGAGTAAAAAGGCAAATGATGACTTGATGTTAGCATACGATCAGTTTTGACCTTGCAAACTCCTTTAAAGGGTCTTGAGGACCCCCAGATGGGGTCCCTGGGCTACCATTTTAAGACCTGCTGCTGGTAAGTGGATGGTTTTCTAACTTTTTGGTAGCAGGAATGTGTTCTCAAATAATATCTTTTACCAAGCTCCAATGTATAGACAGATAGAGCTGTTTGGGTTAAAGTGTATCTGTGCTGGGAGCCCTGAATTCCTTTTCTCTCTCATTCCTTGAGAATAAGGACCAAACTCTTGTTCTTGTCACATTCTTTGACCTCACAGTGGCCTCCCTGCTGTGCCGAGAGCCTGCTTCTCCCTGGGCGGGTCCCCCTGTCCGGAGCCCTTTTCCCTTCAATTTCGGCCCATCCTTCAGGTCTCTGGGGCCACCTGCACACCCTCCACCCCCTCCCTCTTATCACCATCTAAATTCGTCCCCATCCTTTTGTTCACTGATGGTCTCTCCGCACCAGAATACAAACTTCACGAGGACACGGATTGTATTTTATTCCCTGTTGGACCCAGGGCAAGTAACAGACACTATAAATAGGGGTTGAGGGACTTAGTGAATAATAAAAAGAAGATCATGCTTTGTCTTGAGTGGAACATGTTCCTTTGACTTCCTGCAGCGAAGGTATTATTGATAAGTTACATTATCCGCACGTGCTGAGACCATGAGCTCAGACCACCCGGAAGAGCTCTATGCTCTCCACGTCACCCTAAGACAGTCAACAGCACCGAAGGAAACCATGAAGAAATTCAATTTGCCTCCACACAACATCAAAATCGCATTTATGGTACGCAAAGTTACTTCTTAATTCAATAAACATTGATGGATATACAACTGTGAGCATGAACTAGCTAAAGAGGAAAAATCAGGCAGCTGGCGCCAGAAGGCATCTTGTAGGGCAGGCTGTCCACGTAACTGCATAGTGGGGAACTTGCCGTGAACTTCACTCCCCTCCGCCCACTTTTTTTGTTAATTTTAATTTTATTGGAGTCTAGTTGATTTACCATGTTGTGTTAGTTTCAGGTGGACAGCACAGTGATTCAGTTATACATATATTCATTCTTTTTTAGAGTCTTTTCTCATATAGGTTATCCCAGAATACTGAGTAGAGTTCCCTGTGCTCTACAGTAGGTCCTTGTTGTTTATGTGTCTTATATACAGCAGTGTGTGTATGTTCACCCCAAGCGCCTTATTTATCCCTCCCCCATTTCCCCTTTGATAACCATAAATTTGTCCCTCCCCCCAAGTTTTTTAAAAGTTTAGACCAATCTAGAAAAGCTGAATGTGGAAAACAGAGGGACCATACAAATAATTATAGGTCTGCATTAATATAAAGAAAAGTCATTCTAGGCGTTACTCATAACCAACAGTGCACATTTGTAAGACGGCATAAACACAACTGGTGAAACCACTTAAGATGAACGCTCAGATCAGCCGTAGAGTAATGATCATTTTTTGCAATTAGTAACAGACCCTCAATCAAAGAAGAGATTTTCCCAGCATAAAGGAAAGTGGGGTAGGAAGAATAAAGGATGCAAAGAGCAGTATTCAGATCACTAGAAACTGAACAATGAAAGAATAAGCCACGTCATTTCTTTGACCCTCTATTTACAATAAGACCAAAAAAGAAAA
Source organism: Globicephala melas (assembly GCF_963455315.2). Lineage (NCBI taxonomy): Eukaryota > Metazoa > Chordata > Mammalia > Artiodactyla > Delphinidae > Globicephala > Globicephala melas. The sequence goes on along the minus strand of NC_083315.2, from coordinate 5,596,262 downwards.
TAACCATTATCTGTTACATGTTTATGGTATTTTATGGCTTGAAAAATCACAGGAATGTACATTATTTCTTCTTCCACCCTGAGAAAATTTGTGTCATGGACAGAACAGTGTAACTACACACTTTTATAGGTTTTAGGTATGTTCATTTGTCTATTTTACAGAGAAAGAAACTGGAGGGTAAGACACTCTTCCAAAGAGGGTTCTCTGGTCAATGAAGTTTGGGAAATGCTGCACCCTGTATGGCCTGGCTCTACACCAGAGATGAACACTTGCGTATCACAGAACAGTTTTCCCAAGGTTTCTCAAGCTTGTCTGAACATAAAACACTCTTTTTTGGCTTAGAGCCTATTAATATCTTTGCATGTCACACAGATCCTTCTAGCCTGAAGCTTCTCCAACATCACTTCCTGACCTCAAAAGACTTTCCAAAACTGAAGCCCCAGTGGGTTTATGCTTTAACATGAAATCTTTATAAAAATGACAAGTATAAACTAGACCCGTGCCTGGTGTAAAGTGGATTCAATCACTGAGTGTGAGTTTCCTGGCTTCTCCGAAAGGACAGGGGCCCAGGGTGTTCTCAGGGGAGCCCTGGGCGAGATTAGTTTTGGATGGGATGAAAACGGCTTTCTCTGAAACAGCAACGGATGCCCAAGGGTGAGGATGCCCAGGAGCTTCGCAAAACCTGAGATGAAGTAGGACACACATGCCATTAAAATACACACGGCTCAATGTAGTCTGGATAACAGCTTGTGACGTGCTCCACAGCCTGGTGGGATTGTGGGTGGGGGCGTGGGTTAGATAAGAGAATGCTACAATAGAGCATGAATTCAAATCGCTGACAGTTTTCACAACTGAAAGAATAGATGTAGACACCTCGCGGGATGATTCGTGCTTATTAAATACGTGTGAAGTTATTGTGATTCATAAATGACTCTGTGAAACCCAGACGTGGCCTCCGCAGACATAACAGGATGCAGTGTAAAATGACCTCATTATTAAAAGTCTCCTTAGATGCAAAATGATCTTGGACAGATACTCGGATGCGACCCTGAAGGACTCTGTTCCTCTTGATGAGTGCTAATGTTTGGGGTAAATTATTTCTTCGGCATTACGCAAATGGAAGTTCTGAACTCATTACGTATAAATTATTAAGTTACGAACACCACTGCTAATAAAACTGTGGCTACAGTAAGAAATGTGATTAAAATCACACGTGACTGTGACCTATTAAACAATAATGTATTAATTCATAAAGCTGTATGCAGCTTATCCAGTTACTGTAATTAAAATATGCTTCATCGCTAATTGCCGTACCCACCCTTAAATTTCCCCGAAACGGTTTGCAAATGATGGCTGAACGGCGGCTCTTGCAATTATAAGTCTTCGAATGCTGGTAACTAATACAAAAACCCTTGTAATAAAAACACTTGAGAGACTTCCCTGGTGGCGCAGTGGTTAAGAATCCGCCTGCCAATGCAGGGGATGTGGGTTCAAGCCCTGGTCCGGGAAGATCCCACATGCCGCGGAGCAGCTAAGCCCGTGCGCCACAACTACTGAGCCTGTGCTCTAGAGCCCACGAGCCACAACTACTGAGCCTGCACTCTAGAGCCCATGAGCCACTACTGAGCCCGTGTGCTTAGAGCCCGTGCTCCGCAACAAGAGAAGCACTGCAATGAGAAGCCCACGCACCGCAGTGAAGAGTAGCCCCCGCTTGCCGCAACTAGAGAAAGCCCGCATGCAACAATGAAGACCCAATGCAGCCAAAAATAAATAAATAAATGTATAAAAAATAAACAGATAAAGAACACTTGATCTCTGTCCTAATGCAACCCTACTGATTAGTCATAGATTTATAGCTGGCAAATATTTTGGTAAAATTAATGTGTGTTTAAAGGCAGAAGAAAAATCCATGTGCAGAAATCGAAGGGAATAACAATGTTTCCCATATTTCTGCCAGATATTGACTGATACCGCAAAAAGATCCTTGATATGTCATTTGCTGACGGATGAGCGCAGGGTGAAGACTCAAGCATGGAATTTTATTGCTGGAGACATTTCTATCTGTAGCCAAATCACCAGGGAAACACTTTGTCCAACAACTTCATTCTGCAGGGGCATTTGGTGACAATACTGGCACCCTAAGAATTCGTTCAGGTTTTTCCTATTGCGTCTACCCGTCTGTGCCTGGAAATATTTACAGCGATACTGCAATAGATGCAGACACGCGGTTGAGTGCCTAGAAGCCACCTCGCCAGCTCACGTTTTATCTCACTGGCGAGTTCAAAATAAGCGCTCTCAAGCTGTATGCTTTTCATACAAATGAGACGCTATATTTTAGGAAGGGTTCATATCAACCTCCCGCTTCATATGAATAGGAACTGATCTAGCATAGGACACCTGCAAAATTAGGGACCCAAGTTTCTTTACGAGCGCCCAACTTTTCTGCCTGAGTTGAACCAGGAAGTTAGGAAAATCATGAGAAAGGGAGAGAGGACCGGGGGGTAAAGAGAGAGAGAGAGAGGGAAGGGGGAGAGGAAAGAGAACGAGAGGTGTGGGGGGAAGGGAGGGGAATGAGGAGCGAGGGGCGGGGGAGGGGCAAAACACACGGCTTGTTCGATTCTGGCCATCTTGAATTGTTTTATTTATCCATCTATCTACCTACCTACCTACCTGCCTATCCATCTATCCACCTACCTATTTATTTACTTTCTTACTTTATACTGGGGTATCGGTGATTAGCAATGTTGTGTTAAGTTTCAGGTGTACGGCACAGTGACTCAGTTACGCGCGCGCGCACGCGCACACACACACACACACACACACACACACACCCCTTCAATTTCAGACCTTTTGCATCTATTCCGCATCTGCGTGGGAACACAAGCCCTGAAACCACCCTTGACACGTCACTAGCCCTCGCGCCCAGTCATCCCAGCAGCACTGCCAAGTTCTCAGCCCTGAGTAACCTTCTCAACCTCGGCATCAATCCCCTGGTCCAGGCTACCATGTCTCTCACCCGGGCCCCCGACGGCCCCGCCGCGTGTCTCTCTGCTTCGACTGGCTCCTTTCCCCCGTTCTACACGTGGAACCTGAAGCAATCTTTTCCCAAAGCAATTCTGATCACACCACTGCCCTTTCACACTTGGCATTTCCCTTTGCTCTGGGATAAAAATCCTCAAGGTGGGGCTTCCCTGGTGGCGCAGTGGTTGAGAGTCAGCCTGCTGATGCAGGGGACGTGGGTTCGTGCCCCGGTCTGGGAGACCGCGGAGAGGCTGGGCCCATGAGCCATGGCCACTGAGCCTGTGCATCCACAGCCTGTGCTCCGCAGCGGGAGAGGCCACAGCAGTGAGAGGCCCGCATAAAAATCCTCAAGGTGGGCTAGCAGGTAGCACGAGGCAGCCCCCCTCCCAGCACTCTGACTTCACCCGGGACCCCTCTCCTGGCTCCAAGCACAGTCAATTTCTCCAGTGGGCTGTGCTCTCTGAGGCCACAGGGGTTTTGCACGTGTGGCTTTCTCTGCCAGGAACATCCTTCCAGGACTCCACTTACCCTTCACCCTCCTCGTCCATTCACCTGGTGGGTGCTGCTGTTCAGCTGTCACGTGTCCTGGTACAAACTCGGACAGCACAGTGTGCGCTTCCTTTTCCCACACTCACGACTGGGTGTGGTACGCCTCTGTTGACAAGCCCACGTGATCAGGGTGTGACTCCCCTACTGCACTGTGCAGGTCATGTGCACAGGGGACACGGCTAACTTCAGGCACCTCTGAATCCCTTAGCCGATGGCCCATCACGAATGTAAAACAGGTGCTCCAGCAGTGCAGAGGCAGGAACGGAGCTCAACAAGGGGTCCTCTCCCTGCGTTAATACTAGGCAGAAAGACGTCTCATGTCCTTCCCACTTCAGCACCACACAAGTCAGGGCTCTGCAGAGCTACACAAGGAGGCACTTCACAGGACAAACTTCCACCTACTGATTGTTTATCCTATCAGATAGAATTTAAAAAGGTCACACACACACACACACACACACACACACACACACACACACACAGTCCTAAACATGGCAGTGGTGGTTGCACATCTGTATTAGAATAATCAGAGTGAGGACTTGGGTGTGCCGATGAGTGGACCTGGTTCTCAAGGCAGAGACCACTAACATGCCCCCCATGGCAGAGGGCCAGGGGGTCCCCAGCCCAGCAGAGGGGCTTCCTGTAAGCTGACTGCCTCTACAAATCCCACAAGAGTCCTAGGTGATTCCTTTCAGCTCTAACGGCCTAAGACGCAGCTCTCTTATAAACTTGGCATTCTTGTTTCCCACAATGGAGCCCACACGTCCTGCTCTTGATTTTTCGTGGACAGGGAAACAGGGATGGAACTGATCTTGGACAGCAGGCTGGCTGGAGTCTAATTCTGTCTTCCTCTGTCACCTAACACATTACCTGGTGATAGAGAAGAACATTACTATATTCACTTTCTCTGATAAGGTTACTGAGAAGCAATCAGATGGGACTGGCAAAGTCCGGCAGGTAGGGGACAAGGGGAAGAAGCAAGGGACAAGGACATAGATGGTCTGGAAAACCCAGGCCTGAATAATCCAGAGGAGCTGTAAGATAGCAAAGCACTGCTCTGAGAAGATGCACAGAGGGCATCTTAAAGGTAAAACTGCCCAAAGACAGCCTTCGACTGTGGGCTCTGGTGAGCGATAGAAACCTACCACCAGCTATAGAATCTGGGTCTCTAACTTTCTTCCATCATAGATTTTTCAGACTGTCTGCTGTGTGCTGAGCCAATCTCCTCTGACTTAAATTTTCTGGCCATTAATTATATCCAGAATGGCACGTTTTCATATGGTAAATAAACAAAGAAACATCATTCTTGGCTTTGGAGGAATATCAGTGTAATGTAAGACCATTATTCTTGAAACCCAAGCTGTAACGTTCTTTTCTCTTCATGCAGATATTCTCTTAAAGGACCCTGAAATAATTTATTATGTAAAAGCACTAATCTTAAACCTATTTCCAAAAGACTGATCACCATACAGAACAAAACCCTTGCGGATTCTCCATTTTGAATTTATATATGACTCCTTGCTAGGGTTCAGATTTCAAATGTTTATGCTTTTCTGTGCTTTTGAAAAGTCAGGTTTACTGGGATATAAGTTATGCACAGTAGAATCCCATGCTTGTTCTTTAAACAATAAGCCCAAAGAAAAATGTATCGGTACTTTAAAATCAAAACACTAATTCTAAGAGATGAAATGGTAAAAAGAACTTTTTGATCAGTGCATGCGTTCAATGCTTAATTTACTCAGGAGACCAAAAAAAGTGATGAGTATTTTCATTATGAAGGGATTTATACAACGGGATGGCTATACAGAGATACAACCATGGAGGATCATTAAGAATCAAGATAGAGTGTGAGAAGTGAGTCCAATAATGCCTGACCATGTGGATCATATAGATTTGTCTGGACAATGTCAAACACATAACAGTGATTTATAGGAAAGGATAACAGGTGTGATCTGTTACTGAGAAGAGAAATACCACGATTGCCTTAAAAATGATGGCTACCTATTACTTCAGAGTAGATTTCTAGTGGACACTTGAAGTACCCTCAGGATGTGAATAAAGCTCATTCATTAAAGAATTCATTAAATAAGTTAGCTTAGTACTTTATGGACCGAAGTTGCATGTATGATAAAAAATGAATGACTAAAAAATATATTAAATGAATTCTATATTATATAAAACACTAGGCTAGAAGCAAGTATACGGTGAACCCTTGTTACCTCACTCCACCTCCTTCCAAGAATTATAACAAACTTCTGTATCAGGGTTCATTCCCACCCAAATAACATAAACGTGATCAATATGTAAAATGATCCACAGTTACTCATCTTCGGACAACCTGTATTAACCATGTGACTCTGGAAAAGTTACCTAACTTCTCTGTGCCTCAGCTTCCAAATCTAGTAACAGAGATAATAAGAGCACGTGCCTTCCACGGCTGTCCGTAGGCTAACCTAGAAAACACAAGCATAGCTCTCTCCTTCCACCCCCAGCAGTGCCTGGTACAGCCCAGCCCTCAATAAATATAAGCTACGGTGATTATTATCGACAGCTTACCACTACACACCTGGATGCAGGTGACTGACAAATTATACAGGAAGTTCATGCTTTCAGAGTGAGTTATCACCACGACCAAAATGTTTCTGGATAGTCTGAGGGATCTGAATTTAAACACTCCTTCTTCCCCCTAAGAAGATTTAACCACAAAGACAGTAATTGTAGGCACCATGATTGGTGTGTCCCATGTGCCAGGGGCTCTGCCCTGTGCTTTCCATACAGTCTCTTATTTATCCCTCACAGCAGCCTTGGGATGCAAGTAGATGTACTTTTTTTTACATGTTACAAAAGAGATGTAAGAGAAGTTAAAGGACGACTCAAGGTCATACACCTAAAAAATGGTGCTAAAATCAAAACCAGACTCTCTGTGTCTCCGAGTGGAATTAACTGTCACTCGGAGTGCAAAGTTCCAATGTGTGCGTGCTGCGTGGGTCTGCCGAAAGAAGAGAAGGAGAAGGAATATTTACTGCAGAGTGATATTCATAGCACTAGGAATGAAAGTTTTCCCAGTGCAATTAATAAAAGTGATTTTTAAAGCAAAAAATACATGTTACGATATGTTAAATCCATTCAAGAAACCACTGGTACAAATAACTGAGCTTTAATTATTTCGTGGCATTCCAGCAATTCCTCCAGCACATCAGAAAACCCTTTGCTCCTGATCTAATCTTACCTATAGAAAAATAAGATCAAAGACACTGGGGGGACAATTTTAATAGCTCTGATTTGCCAGTACCCTTTTTTTAGGAGTAAAAACAAATCAGTACTGTTGGAAAGGTTCCAGAAGTTTCAAGATACAAAGCTATTTTTCCTTAAGGCATCAAGCAAGCGTCACAACCAATGAGAAAAAATTCGTTTTATATGGCTTTGGAGAATATCACGTACAGGCTGGAAATTCAGTGCAGGCAGACCTCGTTTTAGTGCACTGTCCTGTATTGCTCGTGGCAGATACTGGATTTTTTTACAAACAGAAAGACTGTGGTCACCCCTCATTGTCAGATGATGGTTAGCGTTTTGTAGCAATAAAAAAATTTTAAATTAAGTTATGCACAGTTTTTAAGACAAAAGGTACTATACACTTAATAGACTACAGTATAGTATAAACATAACTTTTGGGCTTCCCTGGTGGCGCAGTGGCTGAGAGTCCGCCTGCCGATGCAGGGGACACGGGTTCGTGCCCCGGTCCGGGAAGATCCCACATGCCGCGGAGCGGCTGGGCCCGTGAGCCATGGCCGCTGAGCCTGCGCGTCCGGAGCCTGTGCTCCGCAACGGGAGAGGCCACAAGAGTGAGAGGCCCGCGTACCACAAACAAAACAAAACAAAACAAAAACATAACTTTTATTTTCACTGGGAGATCAAAAAACTGGTGGGACTCACTTTACTGTGATAGTCACTTTACTGTGGTGGTCTGGAACCGAACCTGCAATATCTCCAAGGTGTGCCTGTAAATATAAGTAAGGACCTGAGCCAGTCAAGGATGCTGAAAGTCACTTCTCCCGGACACCTTTTAGAGACCACCTTGGAGAGTCTTTGAGAGGCAGAATCGCTCTAGGTGAGATTTAGCACAGAAAGTGGTTTTATGTGCCTGCTTCACAGAAGCTGATCTTTTCCTCCAAAATCATCATAAAAGCTATCAGAAAAAGAAAGAATACTGAAAACAAACAAACAAAACCACCTGAAAGTCCAAATGGCACTGTGTTTTCTGAAAGAAAAAAAATGTTCACGTATGCCAAGGACCTAGGGAAGTCATTTCATATGTCCTAAATTAAAGATTACAAATCACATTTTTTTCCAAAAGGAATTTTTTTCCCCCAGGTATCAACCTGGCACTAAAAGCGATTCTCATGTGCGTTCCAAAGCAACAACAATAACAACAACAAAATATGTTAAACCCTGGCCTAAACCATCTGAACTGTCAAGAACGAAGACCCACAGTGCCCAGTGATCGCTTTTAGAACAGTCAGGAGCCAAGTCTTTCCATCCTTATATCCCCCTTCTTGGTTCAATGCCTAAGACATAATTGTTCACAGAGAAAACGATACCACCTCCGTGACTTTGTTCCCCTGATCCATCCCCTTCTCTCTAGCAATCCTGAACCCTTCCTCCCTTACAATCCCAATGTTCTTTGCCCAAAGACTGTGCTTCCTATACGTGTGATCATGTTTTTTTTTTCCTTCCTTCTACTCTGTAGGTCACTGAGGCAGGGCCCAAAGATCTTTCCAGCTTCAGGGCTCAGTATAGACACGGCACGTGTTAGTAGATACTTCTGGGTCCTAGTTTCATCAGGGTCCACGGTAGTGACCATCGATCTGTAAGATGCTGTAACTAACAATATTAAAGCAGGAGATTAAGCACACGAAAGGAGCATCACAGCCATCAGGGAAATGCAAATCCATACCACAGTGAGATGGTATTTCACACCCGCTAGGACGGCTATCATCAGACAGACAGATAACAACATGCGCTGAGCAGGACGTGGAGACGCTGAGATCCTCAGATGCTGCTGATGGGAATAAAATAGGGTGCAGGAGCTTTGGAGGACAGTCTGGCAGTTCCTCAAATGGTTAAAAGCAATTCTACTCCTAGGTATATACCCAAGAGAATGGAAACTGTGTCTGCACAAAAACGTGCACACTAGTGTTCACAGCAGCATTATTCAGAGCCCAAAAAGTGGAAACAACATAAACACCTATCAACTGATGAATGGGTAAATAAAATGGGGTTTAAGCATACAATGGGATAGTGTTTAGCCATAAAAAGAAATGAATTACTAATAACATGGTATACAACATGGACCTTGAAAACATTATGCTGAAGTGAAAGAAGTCAGCCACAAAGGACCACGTACTATATGATTCCATTTATACCAAATGTCCAGAGCAGGCAAATGTCTAGAGACATAAAGAAGATTAGTGGTTGCCTGGGCTGAGGAAAGGGGTGAGGATGATGCTAAGAGGTGTGAGTTTTCTTTTTGGGGTAGTGAAAACGTTCTACAATTGTTTGTGATGATGGATGCCATCACCATGAATATACTACAAGTCACAGACTTGTACAGTCTGAGCGGGTGGATTGTAGGGTGGGTGAATTTTATCTCAATAAAGCCATTAAAAAACCCTACCAATACATGGGATCCCTGGACTATTCTTTGACCTGCACATAAGGAGGAACTGGAATGGTCAGTCCACTATGTGCTTATATCAGAATGAAGTCTCTCTGAATCACTTTTTTCTTTAGTCCCTCGAAGACTGATCATTTTGGGGAAACTAAGGCAGTTTAAAGACCATCAAATCAATCAAGGTCAGCTACTCTGATGTCTCAGATGCTCACTAATTTGCTGACTTTCTGGCTATACTGCTTATTACTTTTCTCCCTCCTACTGCCCATGAAGATATGTCAAAGCTTGTTACGAGCCTCCAACTTAGAGACACTTATAGGAGTCGAAGATGAAATCTCCAATTAGTCAAGTTTCTAATTTGTCTGAGGAAGCAAGAAAGAAATAGTACTGCAGCAAGGCGAGTTATCCAGATGGCTAAAACAAACAAAATTTTTTTTCTTTCTTTTTTTTTTTTTGTGAAATGAAGTAGGAAATTCAATGATGTGCTCTCATACCTAAAAGTGATGGCTTACAAAGAATTACATGTATTTGGAATATACACAGAAGATTTAGAACAAGTTTCTATAATTCATAGTCTATTGCTGAGAAGCAAGATACTGTTTTTTAATTGCTAGTTTTGTTTAACTATTTAAAAATGGGAAACAGTGGGGTGAAAAATGTTAAATTTGCCCAAGTCACTAAGTATAAAAGCGGGTTGAGAGTCCGCCTGCCGACGCAGGGGACACGGGTTCGTGCCCCGGTCCGGGAAGATCCCACATGCCGCGGAGCGGCTGGGCCCGTGAGCCATGGCCGCTGAGCCTGCGGGTCCGGAGCCTGTGCTCCGCAACAGGAGAGGCCACAACAGTGAGAGGCCCGCGAACCGCAAAAAAAAAAAAAAAAAAAAAAAGAGCACTAGTTATGGCAGATGACTTTTAGCTTTATTTACAAAGAAAGACTTTTCTATTGTATATTCATTTTCCTCTTTCCACTAAATATCCTTTAAAATAAGATTCTGCTCTGAGACTTTTAAATAGTTAAGGGAAATCCCCTTAAACATTTCTTCAAAAAATACCATGAGAACCTCATGAACTTGCTTAATCAAAGATTTAAACAATCTCATCTTTATCTGAACCATCCATGTAGCTTTAACTTAAAAAGGTTTTCACTCAAATTTATTCATAAACAAGACAAATACCCTACCAAAATTACAGATTACAATTGGCCCCTGTGAATCACAAAGACAGAATATTCAGCATGTGTAAAAACTGGGAATTAAATTACGCTCCTTCTTGGAGATATCCATCTTATTTCTTCAATATCCAAACAACTGGGATAACTGATGTATCCAAATCAATTAACAAAATTAAAAAGGATGAAAAAGAAAAAGCGCATTCAAAGGAGAGAATCTTATCAGTACTTAAAAACAAATACTGTCCCTGAAAGAACCCTCGACATAGCTTTGTAAATCCTGAGAGGTACTTAAAATCAGAGCTAATAAAAGAAGAAAAACTAAACAAAACTTTTAACTTTCCTCCATGGGAGAGGCACAAAAATAAAGAAAACTAAATCAAAGGCTTTGTAAGCACTATCTTGCAAATCAGGATAGGGAAAAATGCCAAACAGAATGATCATCTCCTGTCTTCCCTATGAAGTTCTTTACAGGCAAGTGAGCTTTGCTGTGGGGCAGATGAACTGAATTCAGTATGAAAATCCTCTACAGGAAAAAATGCAACTACTCTCTTCACAAATCATTAATATTTGACTCACATCCCAAGTTCACTGAAAATCATTCCTTAATCTTGATTGAGATAACATTTTAAGAGACATAAGCACATTTCCTGGAAAAAACAAACAAACCCTTTCACACACAGTGGTAAAGTAAATTCCCAACTCAAAACCTTTTAGAGGATTTAACACTATTTTAGGTCTTCTGTTTAAAAAACCAAACAAGACACACCCTTGCAATTTTAAACTCTTCAAATTCCACTCTCTCCAAAGGATGAATCAGGACCAGGCACTTCTCATCACGGAATAACACACTTGCAGAGCGCTTTGCAAAATTACACATATGCAATTATCTCATTAATTTTAACAATAATTAATTTGCTCCTTCCCTCAGGCTCCATCCATAATAGTGGAGTAACATGAATACAAAACTAAATTAAAACGTGCAGGCATGGCCATTCTGTAAAAGCAAAGACCATCTCTTTAGCTCATTGTGGTTATTTTTCAAATTCCCTATATTTGCAGATACGTCGTAAGGCTGACAGGGATACAAGCAAGCTCATAGCTTCATTAATCGCCTTTGTGTTACAGTACAGGTTTAAATGAAGACTGCATAGTAGCACCGCTAAGCAGGATTTCTTTTTTAACATCTTTATTGGAGTATAATTGCTTTACAATGGTGTGTTAGTTTCTGCTTTATAACAAAGTGAATCAGCTATACATATACATATATCCCCATATCCCCTCCCTCTTGCATCACTAAGCAGGATTTTAACAACACTTTTCTTCCTACTCAAAACACTGCTGACCTATTGTCAATATTTATCAAACAGGGCACGTAGCTGGTGCTTGCTAAGTATTTATTACTGTTACTGATAAAGATAATGATAAGGATATCTTTTGAGAAGAGGCTCTTACAAGAAGACAGGTACATTAAAGAAAGGCACAAGGGCAAGAACAGACTTTAACAATAAGGGGTCCTGAAAAACTTATGTTTTTAATCTGAAAAGAGAGCAGTGAATTTTTCGTAACATATATTTCATTCATGCTTTTAATATTTATAACTGACACATACAATTTACTAACAAAAATGTGGACTATGGAATTTATTTAGATATGATTTACTCTGATCATCTTTATTAGATAAATTAATTTTTTACTGTCACATATCCAAGACAATCTTCTGCACATGAATTTTTACTACGAAATAGTTTAAAAATTTAAACACTATATGCATTAAAGTTTTTATACTGAGCTATCATGTTTCATGTATTTATAAAACTTTTCAAGCTTATGTCAAGCAACGCATATATGATTGAATCAGTGATCTGAAGTAATCTCTTTATTCTTTTCTTTCTAGGTTAAAGGTGTTCTGTGTTTAACGATGAAACATTCATTTATTTTGCCAACTTTTCATCTAAAATTTATTCAAGGAAGAGTCAGTTCAAATTTACATTATTTGCAGGGAAAATGCCAAACACTCACCCTTCAAGATTATGTTTTTTTACCTTCCTTTAGCATAAGCGCATAAATTCTCAGTGTCACTGCTGCTCAGTTTCCCTGCTATTTTTATTTTCTACTGACAGAATATTCAAAGCTGACGAATGTTGTAGAAGAGACACAGTTATTAAAAGCTTCAATTTACAGCAAATAGTGACAGTTTGCTTTTTCTGCTCGTAAAGTAACATCGAAGAGGTGTAAATACACAGGGAAGGTGGAACAAACATACTTCAGATACTTTTTTAAACAGTTCCACTAAGCAATGCTCCTTTGAAATATTACTCCAAAGATATTAGGTTCAGGTATCACAGAATAAAAACAATGATGGCTGGCAACTTTCAACAGTACTTTAAAAACTTTACTTATGGGTATCTTCTACCTGTAAGGAAAGCTTTTAAAAAGTCACAGAGAGTCGACTTAAAACAGAAGATGGAGAGTTGCAAAGTAACCAAGAATCACCTATTTGCAAGAGGGGAAAAAAAAAATAAGGAGAAAATGAGCAAAATATTTCCATGGCACAAGGACGGCGGGCGTGCCATTGAGCTGAATTTCCTACCGTTGACAATAACCCAGACTTTTACTACATTTGACTCAATTTTTTGAGGGGGAGAAAGCATTTATGTACATAAACACTACAGAAATTCTGAGCGATGGCTGGAGTCAGACAATGTAAGCTAAATTTCAGAGACAACAGTAAAGCGTGTCTGATACGGAACCCTTAAATAACCTTTTTTGTGAGACTGGCTCACAGTGGTGCCAAACCATAAAATATATTGCCAGTAGCACTTAGAAATGGGAAGAGAGACATGAGAAGAAGAAAAAAGAAAAACCCACAGGAGAGTTCATATAGAAAAAGCAAGCAAAGTTTCTCCAGTTCAAAAAGCATGTCGTCAGCAAAAGGATCTAATTCAGAAATGCTGCTCTGAAGCTCTGGAAGGACCCTGACAACATGAAGAGCTGATTCACACACCCTCAGGCAAGAAAACCAAATAAGAATCTGGAGAACGGAACCATATCCAAAAGTAGAGGAGCTTTTGCCAAACTTTGCCGGGTGATGGGAATGTTCTGTATCTTGACTGGGGAGCAGGTTACATGGATATATAATCATTTGTCAAAACTCAGGGAACTAAGAAGACTCAGGGTCTGTGCATTACATGTAAGTTACTACAACGGAAACAGTCATAACTGTGTGCCAAGCCTATGCTCGTTTTAAGGTATTAGATGCAAAATTGAGTCTTCTGTTAATAATTTTTAAGAAACTTTTCTTAATAGAAAAATATAAAAGGGAGAGCTAAGGAAATCTAGGGAGAAAATAGGAAAGGAGCGGAGAAACAAACCATTGAACTTTGAGTCACCACTGGAAAAAAAAATATCTTTCCAAAGCCTCAAAGAGTATTCCTGGGGGAAGTGAAAAAAAGGAAGGAATAACGCCTCATATTTGCATAGCTCTTGACATATATTATCTACATTTGATAAACAAGCTATTTGTGTTAGAGTTGGCTCTTCACAATACCCCCATTTTAAAGTTGATGAAATATACAAAGTTTCGTGATGTGCCCAAGGATACACAATTAGGAGACAGCCAGGATGCAAACAGATCTCTAAGACTCCCACACACAATTCATCTCATAAAACTATACTCCATGTGCATCTTGTGTGTGTGGTGTACGAAACATAAAAAGTAAAGCCCCTGTTAGCTTCGTACACTAGTGATGGGGCTGCCTGCCTTGCCTCCACCCTGCACGGATGAGTATCAATGTGATGGAAACTAACTAATAAGCACGTGCACTAAAACAACCAAGAATTTATTCATTCATTCATTGGTTTAAAAATCTGCAACAAGGTACACCTGGGTAGGCAAGTTTATATCGGCTAAATTCTCACGACAGGGCTCTTTGACTAGAAATAGAGTACAATTTTATTATCTTAGTACAATTTTCATTATGATTTGGTTGAAGTTAGTTGTACTTGATTTCAGAAGAGCAGGAAAAAGGTAAGGCCAGACGCAAGACTGCATTTTCTGTGCATTAATTACTGGGATGTGCTTTTTGAAAAATCTGATAAAAAGTGCAGGAGAATGGTACTCTCAAAGGGGTTTCATAGAAGTTCATGGAGGCCTAAATGTGACACCAGAGCTAATGGTTGCCTTGGGTGGTCCTGGAAGCTGTACTCTCACTTCGACCCCTGGATTCCTGAACACATAAGCAAGATTCTGTATAAAAGTGCCTTTTTTGGGCTTCCCTAGTGACGCAGTGGTTAAGAATCCACCTGCCAATGCAGGGGATACGGGTTCAAGCCCTGGTCTGGCAAGATCCCACATGCTGCGGAGCAACTAAGCCCGTGCGCCACAACTACTGAACCTGCGCTCTAGAGCCCGCGAGCCACAACTACTGAGCCCACGTGCCACAACTACTGAAGCCTGCGCGCCTAGAGCCCGTGCTCCACTCCGCAACAAGAGAAGCCACTGCAATGAGAAGCCTGCACACAGCAACAAAGACCCAATGCAGCCAAAAAAAAAAAAAAAAAAAGTGCCTTTTTTTCCAGAAACACTCCAGTAACTCCAACTGCCTAGCCTAAGAGGGTCACCGTGACCTCGAAGCACAAATGGTTTGCCATACTGGGCTCACTGGGCTTACTCCCAACTTAGACAGACAGACAGACAGACCACACACACACACAAATGAAGGAAATGAGTTAGCGTGCATGTTAAAACCATAAATCACTGAAACAACTCACGTGTACCTTTTCCTTCCTAAACAGAAAAATGCATTTTGCATTATTCAATAAGATATGCAAAGTGCAATCGAATGCCTAGTCAGTGGATATTTAAGGATTTAACAGAGGTGTGAACCATCTGTTTCAATTCAATTCTGACGATCCTTCAAATTTTCTCTCAAATGAAATTTGTATCTTCTTCCACAATGAGAAATGGAAGACCAGAAATGGGCAATAAATGCCAAAC
The DNA here is from genome assembly GCF_963455315.2 of Globicephala melas. Classification (NCBI taxonomy): domain Eukaryota; kingdom Metazoa; phylum Chordata; class Mammalia; order Artiodactyla; family Delphinidae; genus Globicephala; species Globicephala melas. The sequence continues at coordinate 5,580,855 of NC_083315.2, read as the reverse complement.
CAGAGCGAAGATATAACCGCCACCAAAAAAATACAGGACAGGAGAGTGTGGCGCTTCAGGGTGTGCGCTCAGAACCCACAGACGAGCCCACCATGTGAGAAAACTACTATTAATGATTAAGGCGTATCCTTCAAAGCGTTGTAGACCACAGGTATACAGTCTGCTTTTTAAACTTATAATATGTTGTGAAAATTCTCCAAAGTCATTAGTCTACAACTTTCAATGGCTGTTTAGCATTCGATCATATGGCTGCATGACTATTGACTCAATCATATATCTGTTATTTCCAATCGTTGCTATTATCAATGAAGTCAACTTTTTGTTTGCTTACTTGTTAAGAGGATTATTACTTCATATACGACATAAAGTGAACACTAGCTAAAGAATTCCATTTCCTTTAAGGTTTTAGCCAGTGGCTGTAGGGTGGGGTCTTTATGAAATCAATGCGTCTGAACAAGTCATTTCTTGGTAACTTCAGGCTTCCTTCCCATCATGAATCCTTGGGCAACCAAGTGCAAAGCATACGCCCAATCAGGCTTGAATTAACAGAGTTTAAAACTGGAGTGAGTTACCTGACCTCAACAACTGCTTTATCGTGTACTTACATCGACACTACATAATACAAAAAGGAAAGTAGCTTTAACCAAAGCCAGAAATTTCACTCTGGGTTTTTAAGAAAATTTTTTGGAAATATGTTGTTTAATACAAGGAAAACGTCCTTATTTCTTGTGCTATTGAATCAATGAAATGAGCAATCAGCACAAACACAATGAGACAGACATCTTAGTAGCTGTGAATAATGTTTTCCAGCACCATACAATCAGAAAAAAAAAAGCACACAGATAAATAATGTTTCAAGGAAAAAACACCCTTCACTTTACATCCTGGAAATATGCAAATACAATACAGCTTCATACACTTGGAAAACAGGTTCTTTACTCTGCAGAGATCTTTCTGTCCGTGTAACAAGCTGAAAACAAAATTTGAGTGACAAGTGCACACACTTAGCTGATGAGGAACACGGAACCCAGAAGTAACCACATTCATCTCTCATTGAGGCTATGTGACTTCCAGGCAGAAATACTGATTCAGACCTGGTCTCCTGCCACAAAGCTGGCCGTGGATTCAAATCTGAGCCGGGAAGTCTCTCCCCCGAATGGTAACTTTTAGCACTTCCTTCAGCTTATCGGGCTAATCAATGAACTATCTCAACTATCTAGTTTAATTCAAGCATTACGAATTTTTCGTAAACAGTCCGTTGGAGAATAAGAGTATGGACGTGCACCTCACTAGAGACTGAGAAAATTAGGCAACGTCATCCACATAGTTATTCTAGGTTAGGTTTTTAGCTTTGTGGGGTTTTCCCCCACATTTTAAAATAACATCATACATCTTTCATACTCAACAAAAAGAACAATCCTAGGTTAGATTTTATTCTTCTAACTTAGACTTTTGTGTTTGCTTGCATCAAAGGAGGGCTCAGGAAATTCTATTTTCCCGTTCCCACAATCTTCTTCAGCTGTCCTGAAGTCATCCCTACAGACGGCTCTCGTATCGTGGTCATCAAGTTCTGTAATCTTTCCCCACTATGACAAGGTGCGACCTGATCTTCTAAGATAAACTGGTGCTTATTAAGAAAAACAGAGTAACGTTTTTGTTAAATTTCTTTTCCCCTTATGTTTGATACAGTGCAGGAAAAGTTAGACTCTACTATTCTGCCTGGGTCTTTGAATGGAATGAGATTCTAAGAACTTGAGAATCCCCGTGGCCCTGCATCCCTACCCACAAACAGTACTGTTCCAAATTTTAATTTGGCCAACGTGGTAGATATAAAATGGTATCACTGTGCTTTTAATTTGCAGTTCCCTGATTACTAACGAAGTTTAGCATTTTTCACATTTATTAACCATTCACGTTTTCTTTTCTTTGAAATGTTTATTCATCCCTTTTACCTATTTTTACTTTATCACATAATTGCTTTGTCTGTTTTAGATACTAATCCATCAGCGATACGCGCTGCAGATAACTTCTCCCAGTTGTGACTTGTCTTCCCAGTTTGTTAATGGTATCCTTTGGATAAATCCCTCCCCATTTTTTGTTTTTTTTTTTTGCATTCTGCATTGCTTTCGTTTTATGAAAAAGCTAATTTCAAATCTACATTAAACTAAGCTGAATACAAAGTCTTAATGAAGGAGGCCTGGTGGTCTCGTTTACCAAAACACATGACCACTGTCCTCTGGCCTTAAACCTTCAGGAAGGTCCTTTCAAACAGCTTCGTGTTCTCATGTTTTGCCACCAGAGCTCAGGAACAAGACTCTTGTGTCCACATCCACGTCGTACGATGTTCTTCAGCTACCACAGCATCGAGCCTCTTCAGCATCAGGTCATTCTTTAGTGAAGACAGCACTTCCACAAATTCTCCACCCCCTGGCTTTGGCCTGGGTCTGAAATTTTCAGCCTCATCTCCATTAACAGTTACTCTCACGATGTGTGTGCCCGTTTGACAAGCCTGGATCTATCCATACAGCTGTAGAACATTCAGCAACACCATCTTTATAGCCATTTTATGCCTCCAGTTCCCAAGGAGCTTGGAGTCATAAAGATATTCTCTTATTTGTCTTTCTTTGTTTCTTCCTTTTTCTTTGGGGGGGGGGGTAGTTCATTGGACGCTTTATAGTTTTCATTTCCTTTTAAAGCTTTCTGTTTGTGATTTAAAGATCCAAATATTTAACCTATGTGGAATTAATTTTCTACATATGTCACAATCTGGTTTCATTTTTTTCTCCATATGTATAATCTTGTATCATTTATGGAATAGCTTATCCCCCCCCATTGATCTGCAACACTCCTCTTGTTATAAATGGAGTTTGCACATGTGCGTGGGACTGTGTGTGGGCTTTCTATCTTGTTGCGTTGGCCTCTTTGTCTACAGCTACACTAAGACCCTAATACCACACTGTCTTAATTACTGTAGCTTTATAGCAGACCTTGGTCTCTATAAGGCAAGACACCCCCTTCTCTCCTACTCTGATTCTTCCTCAGGAAGGACTTGGTTATTTTGGACCCTTCGCTCTTCTGAACAGCTGTAGAACTAGCTCGTCAATTTGAATTCACTTTTCCCTCTGGTTGCCTTTAATGTTTCCTCTTTGTCTTCGGTATCCTACAGTTCTACCACGATAAGTCTTAATATGTATTTATTTCTGTTGCTTGGTATACAGTGCGTTCTCTCGAGCGCAGGATTCCAATCTTTCAACACTTCTGGAAAATTCTGTCTTTATACCTTAAACAAATTGACTCTCCACTATGGGGAAATAATTCTCCACAGGACGCTCATGTTTTGTGAGCAGAGGCACTGACAGCTTTGGTTCTGGGATGACTTTTCTAAGATGTCTGCATAGTGAACAACCTTAAAAGATAAAGTCGCCCCCTAGAGCAGAGGATAGGTTTGTTTACTGGCCTGGAGAGTAAAGATGTTGTCTCTCTCCTGGGCAAAGAGCAGATGTGGTTCCAGTCTGTTTTAAAATAAAAGAGTGGGGTTCCTAAGCTCGGGTGTCTTTGGATGTGACCCTGTCTTTGGATGGGATTTGGGGAGCAGGTTCTTGACATCCCCCGTTTTCAGTGTTTTAATATTCTGGAATTCCAAATTGATATATGTGAGATCTTTCTGTCCTATCACTCCTACGTCTTACTCCCTCCACTAGTTTTCAACTCCTTTGTCTGTTTCACCTTGGGTAATTTCTTCATGATCTTCCTGTCTGCTAATTCTCTCTTCAGCTGTGTGTAATCCTCCTTTAAGCTGCGATGATTGTATTTTTTCTTTCTTCTAATTCTACTGGGCTCTTTTTCAAATCCTGCTGATCATTTCTGATGGTATCTTATTCCTTGCTCAGCTTTTTTTCTTTATATATCTCGCATGCATTTGTTTCACATGCAGTTTTCAGCGCCCTAGTGTCGTGAGGCACAGGCGGATCTAAACCTGTTTGTTTATTGTTTCCGTTGACTCTTGTGTTTTGGCTTATGCCATTTCCTGTTCGGTAATTTCTGGATTGCTTTGTTGAGGGCTGGCTATGTTTTATGATAACCTCATATAAGCTGCGTCTGTAGGAATTCTCAGGGAACCGGACTGCTAATGCTTTCCTCCAGAGACGGTTTATGCTTATCTCTACCAAGTGCCAGAGGGTTCCGCTGATCTGGAAACGTGTTACTTAAGTGTTTTAGGTTGAGGTTTCCATGACCCTGTAAGAATTATAAATTTCCACCCCAGACTCATCCAAAATTAAGTTTATAGTAGCAAATTCTTGGGGGAGATGATGATTACAATCATTACTGGTTTTCCTTAGAGTAAGAGCAGAGACAGAGAGATTTCCTCATCTGTTCCCTTTCCTGGTGAGCTAATTTTTTTTCAGCTCTGACTTTCAGCAAAGGTGTAGCCTCTGTGAGTGTTCCGGCTTTGAGAGAGTGTTTCACGTCTGGCCCTCCAGCTGTACCTAGATGCCAGGCCCAATCATCTCTTCTTTCCCATGGTACCTAAGCTGTTGAATTCCTTATACAGGCATTGGCACTGGGGCAGTCCTGGTCTCTTTTCCACACTCCTTTGGTTTCAAATTACTGTCCGGACTTTTTGCCCCTTGGAGAATCTCCCCTACTCTCTTACAAGTTCATCAGTTCATCTAAAAAATATGCTTCTCTGATTTATTTTGCACCTAGTCTTGCATGGTGAGACGGCTTTCAGAATATCTGGTTTCCTCCCATAAACTATCATTTCTACATTTTCTTTTTTGCCCACACCCCCCCAAGATGGGCATCTTTTCCCTTGTGCAAGTGCCTTTTAGAGATGGTTAAAATTAGTTGACCCTACAAGTAGTCAGAAGAGATTTTGAAATAACAGCCTTTCTGTATATTATAAAATTTACACCAAAAGCAGTCTGCGACACCCATATAGCTGGTATAATCCAATACATTTCTCAGGCTGACATTCCCATTTTTATGAGTGTAAGAAAAAGCATTTCACTGACCACTTCACCCCATGTGCCCATGGGGTCTACAGGTAGCACTTCTCTTTGTGAAACATGGGTGAATTATTTGAATGAATTTCTGGTGAAACAAAAGACTGGCAATCCTTGTGAACCAATATTTATTTAAGAGGTATCATAAAATTACTACTACATACTTGAAAGAGAAGTTTCCTTTTATTTTTGTTAAATATATAATGTAGCTTCTTACCGATCCCAAGGAGACTTCTCTCTGCACACTTTTCCGAATAAAATCACACTGCCGTTTTTGGACCATCCTTCATGTATACATTCTAGCCTGTCTTAACTCTTAATAGACTCTCAAATGTCTTACTTTTGGCAAATTTTAGTCACAGCTTTAGAAGTATATTTTTGGTGACCTGAAACACATTTCAAAAAACAAAATCTCCGAGTACAGGAAAGACGAATCCATAAGTGAAAATGCTGTTGAAATTCTGTGTCTTTAAAACCAAGAGAGCTCTCAGACTTCAGTTAGACATTCTCTGATAGTTTCAGATGCTAATGCAGAAAGACTTATTTTAACTTAAAAAAAGGGAACCGTTTTTTCCTGCCATTTTAACATTAAAAGACAAAATAATCAAAGAAATCAGGCAAAAGATGACTGTTCTGTGAAGTTAAAGATTACATTTGACTGTAATCCATGACTAAGACCTCAGCTGTAGCGAAAAGCGTATTTGCTCAGCATAAAAACCGAGTATAAAGGAGCTAGAAATAATGATGTAAAGAAAAGCGCATTCATGTTTCTCGGACTGCTGTTTTCACATCCCATGGCCTCTATACATTTAAATGGCTTCAGGCAGATCTGCATGTGCCCGGCCAGCCTGGCAGATATGTTCACTCTTGTGCTGAAAAACTGATTCAGGAAGGCCCATTCAACGTCATCCTGTTCTAAACAAGGGGCGCTCGGTGTTCATGGACACCAGGGGGAAGAATCATTTTTAAGACTCTAGCTCATTCTCCCCTTTTTTACACCCTGAGTCAGAGGAGTCCTTATCCTGGAAAGATGAAGGGATTGAAAATGAAGATGGATTACTATTTGAGGCTGTACTTTGCTTATTTGGGAATCTCTGTTCTTCAATGGAAAGAGCTGCATCCACACTCTCTGAACACTTCCTCCTAATGCTCTTGCTAATGGGGTAAAAATACTCTTCAATTAAGCCTCAGCGCTGCCCGGTGGTACCGTCTGCTCTCCCACGGTGCAGCACGGAGGCTGGTGGACAATCGCCACTCCCTGCGTCGTCCTGAGCCTAGGTCACCCATTGGTCTTTCTTAGTTTCACGTGTGGTCGCCATGAAAACACAGAAGAAGGACTGCCCTCGGCACACCCCACGAACTGGTGTGATGACAATCTTTTCACTTTAACCACAAATACGAACTGCGGCCAAGCCCTAAGGGAAGCTCCTAAGCCCACGCTGGGATGTGATGGAGGGGAAATCGCTTCTTTTCATTTTCTCCTTTGGTGAAAGGCTGGCCCCGGAGCTGGGGTAGTTAGTACCGCTGAGGAAGAGAGGGTCTGGGTGGCGGTAGGGCCGTTCTGGGGAGGTGATGGGAAATGGGGCACTTTCAAAGGAGAGCAGCCCAATTACGAGTCACTCTGGGAATCATGAGAGGGCCTGGGGTTAAATACGCCTCTGAAAACACTGTTTACAGTACAAACACGGACCTTTCCTTTATTGAGAGTTTTATGGAACTCACTGAAATCTACGGCTCAGAAGCGTTTAATGCATCCCCTTTAACTCATGACTCTGTTTTATAAGGGAGAAAGGCTTCATTTTACTATTAGAAGTTTATGAGCTCTCAAGGGAAAGTCTGGAAAACTCGGCGGACGTTCCCTTTTCTGGATCCTCCCCACGGCTACAGCCACCACCCCGCGGAGGCGCACAGAGCCGCCCATGTTCACTGAGGATGGAGCTGGCTCCGGGACAGTCAGTCATTTTCTGCATGACTCTTAGGGGCATGCAAAGATACTTCTAGAGGATTAATAATCGCGAGGATACCAAACCAAGAGGAGCAAGGAAGTGTTATATACTAGAGATCACATACTTAGTTCCTAAAACAATGACCATGTCCAGGAGGGATTCAATGAATGCTTCCTCTGCTGATAAGCCAGTGCTTTAAAACAGTTGGAGCACTAAACTGAGCTAGGCAACAAGAGTGAGAGCCAGCTGTCCTGCCTGGGTCACCCTGGGGAGTCACTTCACCTTTTGGAGGGGCATTTTCCACCCATGCACAGAGAGAGGGAATTAAACTAGATCATCTGAAGTGTCTTTGAACTATATTATAATTAACAATCTAGATTTAAAAGTTTCATCTACTCTTTCTTATCATCATCTAACTTCTACCAGTTTAGAGATACGTTACTGGAGATAAACATCTCTTTGACATATATTCTCTCTAAAACCCTAGCCCCCATTTTCTGTGGCATTCCAGGACATACTATTGTTATAACGCTTACAGCACCTGATATCTATTCAGCACTTACTATGTGCCTGATCCGGTTCTAGGCACTCTATACGCCTTATCTGATAGAACCTTCTTTAACAACCCTACAAAGTAGACATTATTATCATTCAATTTTACAGATGAGATCAGTGATGCTCAAAAAGTTAAATACAATCAATAATAAGTGGTAGACTCAGGGGATGAACTGAACTCACCTTCTCAGCCACACTGTTACCATGGCCACAGCAACATGTTAAATACTCAACAAGTAGCCCCTAACCACACACAGTTCTCCAGAAACTCCACATGACGACTGTGACCTGGGACTGTTCTACTATTCCAAAGAATTCACATCTTGTCCAAATTTTTAGGTAACTGGAATACTTTGATACCTAAATATTAATATTATAATAACTTTTCATACTGAATAAAGATTTTTGCCTAAAATTTATTCCCCAAAGGAAAAAAAATCCTGCAAATTTCTGTAGAGATGGATGATTTCTTCTAACCTACGTGAAAGATCACATCAGGCAAAATGGAAATGATGAAATACGTATTTAGGAGATGCTGATACTGAAAATATTCCATGGGTCACTCTAAAATTTAGACAAATTTCTATTATAGTTCCATGATAAAATGGACAAGATAATATATTGGATCAAGAAACAAGAACTCAACAGTTCATCTAGGCAGCGACACAGTTATGAATAATTTTAATAAATATGCAAAGCTAGTATTCGGCCACATAGAACAGCTAGTCAGCTGTGAACCTGAAATATATTTGTAGACTATAATGTGTCTGTCCTCGGAATTAAATAATTAATCGTCACTTTCATGAATACCACGATTTTTGATTCTAGGGTACCTGCCTTTCGTCTTGTGCTTTTTTTAAGATTAATTTTGATCTCTTCACCATTTTATCTGTGACTCTTTTATAGATTAATTTTATAGCTCCATTTTTATTCTGCGGCTAGGTTCTGCATAGTAGAATACATTGCTGATCACTTGCCATGGGCCTCTCTATACCCTAGAGATAACACTGCTGAACAGACTTCAAGGACATGATTGGAAATAATAAATCCTATCTGCAGCCCAGCAAATACAGACAGGAAGACACGGAATACATGCAGAAACAAAGGCATCTAAATGACCAAAGAATAGCTAATGAAGTGCATACTCAGCTGCTGTAACTGAACAGGGACATGGCAGCTACTTACTGTAGCCTCAACTAGTGGTCCGTGCTTGGGAGTCTGGTTCAGGAAGTTATGGGTTAACTACCACAGTATCCTAAAGACTCCGGATCTCTCTCGGTCTCCTGGAGGAAACCAACACTTACCAAGAATGAAACTCACATGCTAGCTGCCTACCTAGTCAGGAAATCAGCTCTGGAATGCAATATATTTTCCAAGACTTTTCTAACTACTTTCATTATAGATAGAAAAAGAAGACAAGAATAGAAGTGAAGAGCACTAAACACTTGAGTTCAGATCCTGTCTCGCGGTCTTAAGTTACCTCTAAGGCTGTTTATTTTGATTATAGCTCCGTAGTTAGAGTGCTTACCAAGTGATATGAACCAGTGAGCACTTTTGGAGCACTTTCTCACTTAGTTCTTTTAACATTGCAATTGTATTACAGCGTGGTGCAATTACAACAATTAACACTATTAAATGGATCATTATTAACTCCATTTCACATATTGAAAAAGATATGTAAAGCCTGCTCGTCGGGAGGTACTTCAGAGCTAAGCAAAAGTGGTGAATCAAAAGGTACTGATCTGAGCTCTCCTGAAGGCTACGATCTAATAGGAAAAAATGTATCACATAATCACACAAATAAATGTAACATTAACAAGAACAGTAAGTGCTCAGAGATGTACGAGGTATCCTGATAACAGATAACTGGTAGAATAATGTGGTGAGCTGTGAGCTCAGACTTTGCAGTGAGACTGCCAAGGTTTGAATTCTGAATCTACCGTGGATCAGCTGTAACCCTGGGCAAGTTATTTAATCCCCCTTGGAGCAGTTTCTCCTTCCATAAAAAATGGAGATAAACAGTACTTATTTCATAGGGTTGCTACAGTGATTCCGTAAGTGTTCAATAAACAGTTGTGGTTATTTTCTGCTATTATAATGATTTGACCTTGATGATGGGGGCAATGGTCAGGGTAGATTCCTGAGAGAAAGTGATAAATGACCTAAAATCAGGCAATAGAAGAGGACAGGTGTGGGACAGGAGCAATGTTTCAGGCAGAGGTAAAAATACGTGAAAAGATTTGATGAGCGACCTATGGTATTATGGTATTATCTAGCTAGGTTATCTTAGATCATTTAATCACTTTGGGATTCAATTTCTTCATCTGAAAACTAAGGAGGGAAATCAGATTATCTCTCTGGTTTCATGATTTTTATAAATTCCATCAAATCTGAACACAATAAAACATTTGAAATGGACTTTAATTGAACATGTGTGACTCCTTTCCCTGGTTCTAAATGCAGCCAAAAGGTCCTCAGATGTAAATTTTAAGAACATCCCCATTGTATCTCCTTTCTAGCCCCCTTGCTCTGAGCTCCCTTATTATTAATGTTCCTACATCTGTAAATAAAAGGAATCACACTGCAGTGACCTCGTTTTCTATCTTTGAAGGTGGTTTCCACTTTTCCAACGGTAACGTCAATTTCCTGCTCCAGGAGTAGCATGCATGGACATGATTCCAGGCGGCTATGTCCTATCAAAGGGTCTGCTGTGTACAAATATGGCTGGAAACACGTTTAAATTTACTAAACTGCTGATATAACATCATATCTCTTTATGGCCGTGAGAGATATCAGTTCGCTGCCAGGCAGTGGGTTTTTCCATCCACACTGCTGTGTACTGCTTTCTGCAGGAGTTCAAGCCTCACTACTTCATCCTAGTCTGTTAGACAGATTTGCAAATTTCAGCTGCTTAAGGTGAGCACTGGTACACACTTCAGAGTATGTGGTGCTCGTTCAATCAGAGCTTATTTTCAAAACCAGATGTTAGACCAGGGTTACTCCAGAGTCTGGCTCATAATCCTGTAGCCCTTAATACGTAACCAAGGCCAAAGGGGTTCAGAGCATTTATTTATTTATATATTTATTTAACATCTTTATTGGAGTGTAATTGCTTTACGATGCTGTGTTAGTTTCTGCTGTGTAACAGCGTGAATCAGTTATACATATACGTATCAGAGCATTTAAATGACGAACTCATGATAATGTGCCCACCCAGACGGCGGAGCTGTGATTCAAACCCAAGTTTACCTCACTCGAAAAAGCCCATGCAAGTTCTCTTTTTAGTGTCTTCTTAAAATTAAAGAACCTTCCTTCCTTCCTCCCTCCCCGCCTCCCTTTCTTCCTTTCTCTTTTCCTTTTCTTCTTTCCTTCCTCCCTCCCTCCCTCCCTCCCTCTCTCCCTCCCTTTCTTTCTTCCTTTTCAAATCACTACACTGCTTTCCATCCATTTGTCATTAACTAACATTCTGGAACTTCCAAGAGCTGTCGATCTTCCAAGAGCTGTCGATCTTCCAAGAGCTGTCGATCTTACAGGGTTTGACACACTGCTTTACTCACCCCAGGGAAAGCTGACGTCTACTCCTCAACTCATCAAAGCGAAGGCACCCTCCGTCTAACAGCGACACTGTATTCATAAGAGCAGCCATTTCCTCATCTTCTCTTCCTCAGTCTTGCTTGTACACCAGCAGTCAGAGCAAGGCAAAAGGGCTGGTGTTTAACAGCACCCAGTATTATTAGCTCACAGACTGACTGAGAGAGGTCCTTAGAAAGTATACCCTGATCACAAAAGGTTTCTAAATCAAAATGTTAAAATATAAACCTAAGGCCCAGATGGAGCAGCTCCTACTGAGGCCTATGTATTACACGTCAAGTCAGTGGATTGTTTTCTCAAGCTGACCAGGTGGACACTTGCTTCCCATTGCTCATGCTGGCGCCCAGTTAAGGAAGAAAATGTTGATCTATTTTAAATTATAGAGGAGAGCACAGGGACTAGCAGATTTGGCTTGGCACCTGAAAGGAGAGGAAAGAGAGCTCATTCAATGTTCCCCTTGCTCACTACACAGCTGTACACGCCAAGCACTCTTTCTTATTCCATTGTAAAATTCAAAATATAGGCACTCAACCTCTGACAGACAAATTCCTTACATCAGCTAGCAATGCACAAAAACAGACATAAATTGATAAGCTGATATCCTACCTCTTCAAAGCAAACACGTCCAGCATCTAGAATAATCTGTCGCGGCAAAGTCTTGGGCTGTGCGCCAACGTGGAGTTGACAGGCTGGTGACCGGACAGAGCAGGGGGCCCAGAGAAGACTCAGCCACAAGGAAGATGAACTTTTCCCTCCAGACTAAATTGGCCTCCTGTATTCTAGCCCATAAAACCCCTTCCTTAGTAGATATCTCTCCACTGAGGGGTATCCAGAAACCTCCAAACTCATCTTTCATGGCCTCCTGCCCTGTCTCCTCCTTTTCTTTCAGTGTTCCATTGGTCAGCACCATGGATAGCTCTGCAGGAACCGTTGGCTCCAATTAGGACCGAAATGAAAGAATCTTTTATAGCTTGGGGAAAACACGTGGCGTGGAGGGAATGGAATCTGAGCTGTTTTTATTTTCTTTTTTTTTAAGGTCAAGTAATGTGATAATGACTTTATAGGCACTATCCTCACAACACTATGATACTGGCACTCATAAGTCTTCTATTATATTTAAAATACTTTCAACTTTATTTGGGAATATTTTACCCATACACTAAGGTCAAGAGAATAATGGAAGTCCCCATACTAGGAGTATGTAGACATACTAGGAGTATGTCTTCTTCCATTCATTTTCACTTCTCTCTGCCCCCTCCCCACTGCTCGACTAGATGCTTTTGAAGCAAATCCCAGAAATTATACTAGTTCATCCATAAACATTTAAGTATATAACCACAAACTATTATCACGTAAAATATTAACGATTCCTTAATATCATCAAATATCTAGTATTTAAATTGCCTGACAATCTCAAAAAAATTTTTACACCTGTTTGTTTCAATGAGATTTTTAAAAAACATGTTGGAGATGTTTTAATACACTGTATTAATACACTGTTATTATTCTTATTGATAGTCAAACTGTTACATTTTTGGCCAATGAGTACCTCTAAGCTGGCATCCTGGGTTCTTCTGACACAGTCTTTGACAGTTTCCTTCCCTTCGGGATGGACAAGATCCTTCAGGACCTGGAATTAGCCATTTTTCTAAGGATTCCAGAGATGTTTTAGTGGGAAATGGTATTTAAAGAAAAAGATCCAGGAGCTTAAGCTACTATGTTGGTCTTTTTTTTTCTAGGCCTATTTGGGGAACTGAAAACAAAAAAACTTTTTTTTTTTTTTTAAGTAAAAAAAAAAAATTACATCATGAGGTCTCACTATATTTCCAAACTCAAATTTAGGACTCTAAGACTTAATTACCTTCTCTCATTTTGTATCTCCTTTCTCTCTGGGTGAAAATCCTAGTTCCAAATGACGTAAACATAATTAATATAATTATTTATGTAATTATAAAAAACATGAGGGAACTACACTAAGGCACATTAAAATCAAATTGCTCAAAACCAGCGATAAAGAGAAAATCTTAAAAGCAGCCAAGGTGGGGAAAGGGTTACAAACAGAAGAACGAAGATAAAGATACAGCAGATTTCTTGTCAGATACAACGCAAGGGAGAAGATAGTAGAACAAAATCTTTAAAGTATCAGACGACGTAACTAAGATTCTATACCCAGTGAAAATATCTTTCAAAAATGAAGGTGAAATAAAGTTTTGCAGATATATAAAATCTGAAAGAATTTATACATGACAGATCTAAAAGATAAGAAAAGTTAAAGGAAGCCCTTTAGGCAGAAGGAAAATTATACTAGACAGAAATATAGATTTACACAAACGAATGAAGAGCACTAAAAACAGTGAATTGTAACTAACATACCTTATTTTTTAATCATATCTGTATAACAGATATTTCACTGTTAAAAATAATAAAAATATAATGTGGAGTTTATAATATTAGAAGTAAAATGTATGACAACAAAAGCATGAAGCCTGGGAGATGAGAAATTAAAGTTCATTATTTTAAGGTTCCTATAATATATGTGAAGTGGTATAATGTCACTGTGAAACATCACAGCAGTAAACTATAAGTCCTAAAGTGTACACTAAAATTAAAGAATAAAAGATTATAGCTAATAGGGCTTCCCTGACAGCACAGTGGTTAAGAATCCGCCTGCCAATGCAGGGGACACAGTTCGAGTCCTGGTCTGGTAAGATCCCACATGCCACGGAGCAACTAAGCCCGTGCACCACAACTACTGAGCCTGCACTCTAGAGCCCGCGAGCCACAACTACTGAGCCCACATGCCACAACTACTGAGCCTACGCTCTAGAGCCTGTGAGCTACAACTACTGAGCCTGCATGCCTAAAGCCTGTGCTCCCAACAAGAGAAGCCACCACAATGAGAAGCCTGCGCACCACAACCGAGAGTAGCCCCCACTCACCGCAACTAGAGAAAGCCTGCACGCAGCAGTGAAGACCCAACACAGCCAAAAAAACCAAAAAAGATTATAGCTAATAAGCCAACAAAGGAGATAAAATAATGTAAAATATACACAGTTCAAAAGACACAAAAGAAGTGGGGTGTGGGGAATGAAACAAATAGGAAAAAAAAAAGGGAAGTGTTTCAAACTTACCTATATAACTAATCACATTAAGTCTAATTGGTCAAAATACCTGAATTAAAAGACAAGGACTGTCAAAGGAGATGAAAAAGCAAGAACTATATGCTGTCTACAAGAACTTCACTTTAAATATAGAGATAGAAACAGGTTAAAAGGCAAAGAATGTCAAATTATATACTATTCTAACACTACTCAAAATAAAGATGAGGTGGCTATAATGATATCTGACTAAGTGGATTTCTGGCCAAAGAATATAACTAGAGTTAAAGAAATTCATTACATAATGAGAAAAGGGTCAATCCATCAAGAGGACATAAACAACTCAAACATTTATAAATCTCGTTACAGAGCTTCAAGATATATGAAGTAAAAACTAACAGAATTGAAGAGAAATAAACAAAACCATAATTACAGTCTAAGATTTCAATACTCCTGTCTCAACAACTGATAGAACAATTAGACAGAAAAATCAGTAAGGATATAAAAGACTTAAACAACACAGTCAACCAACATTGTACAGAAACAACTGGGTATGCATACGCAAATATATGAACTTTGATCCACACCTCATACCATATACAAAGATTAGCTCAAAACACATTGTAGGGCTTCCCTGGTGGCGCAGTGGTTGAGAGTCTGCCTGCCGATGCAGGGGACACAGGTTCGTGCCCCGGTCTGGGAAGATCCCACATGCCGCGGAGCGGCTGGGCCCGTGAGCCATGGCCGCTGAGCCTGTGCGTCTGGAGCCTGTGCTCCGCAACGGGAGAGGGCACAACAGTGAGAGGCCCACGTACGGGAAAAAAAAAAAAAAGAAAAAAAACACATTGTAGACCTAAATGTAAAACCTAAAATTATAAAGTTTGGACTGAAGAAAAGGAGAAAACCTTGTGAATGTGCATGAGGCAAAGCATACTCAGCTGTGACACCAAAAGTACAATCCATAAAAGAACAAATCAATAAACTGAACTCAACAAAATTTAACAGCTTTATTCTTCAAAAGACACTGCCAGGAGAATGAAAAGACAAACCACAGAAAGGGAGAAAAGCTTTGCTAAGCATACATCTGGTAAAGGATTTATATCTAGAACATACAGAGAACCTCAAAACAATAATAAGAAAAACTATTCCATTTACGAAAATGGATAGATTTGAACAAAAATTTCACTACGTAAGATACAGGAATCGCAAAAGCTCAACATCATTATTCATCAGATAAATGCAATTTAAAAGCATACAGAGAACCTACTAGAAAAAATAAAATTGAAAAAACTGACCATATCAAGTGCTGACAAGGATGTGAAAGAGCTGGAACTCTCAGACACTGCTGGTTGGTATATAAAATGATGCCGCCACGCTGAAAACGGTTCGGCAGGAACTGAAGAAAGTAAGTCTACACCTACCATATGGTCCACCCATTCCACTCCTAGGGATTTACAGTGACAGAACATGTCCCGTCAAAGACCTGTACACAAAAGCTGATGGAAACTTTATTTTTAGTAACCCCAAACTGGAAACAACCCCCATGTCCATCAACAGTCCACTTGAGAAACGAATTGTGGCATATCCACTCAATGGATTCCTACTCAGAAATAAAAGAAATGAATCGCTGACACACGCAACCACCAGGATACTCAAGGTAATTACGCTGAATGAAAGGAGTTTGATGCTTTCTTCTAAAAAAGAGTACACACTATATGTTAACGCTCTACAAAATGCAAACGAATGTACAGCAAGAAGCTGGGGATTGGGGGAAAGGCGGAGAGGGGCAGGAGGGAGGGATATGGTTTACACAGGAACACAAGAAAACTTTGGGCTCACGATCTTGATCATGGTGACTATTTTACAAGTATACACATGTCAAAAAATGCATCAAACTGCATATTTTAAATATTTAGTTTACTGTATAGCAATTGATCTTCAATAAAGATGTTAAATTAAAAAGAAAAATCTGACTCAATGCCACGAAACTAGCAAAAGGGAAGAGTGGGATTCGAACCCAGGCAGCCTATGTCCAGAGCCGGTTCCCACACCTACAGGTCCACACTGTGGAGGGGAATCCCACGTGTCTCCTGGAGCTAGCTTATCCTCCTGCTTGATGTTAGGTGGCTAAGCCCCACTCTGGCTGTGCTCACTCCCAGGTAAACTCCCTGGGGCATTTCACAATTGATTTACTTTTCCTTTGAGGGTTTTCAGAAGCCCTCTGACCCCAGAGATATGCCTCTCCTGAGTCTTCAAGTTCTGCCGGCACAAGCATGCCCTCCAGGACCCGGCAAGGCTCTGAGACCAGAAGCTGGATGACACTAGCTATGGCCTGACCACCCCTGCACCCTCTGGTCTCTTTTGTAAAGGAGGAGGCTAGGCTGATTTTCAGAAGCAGAAATTTTGGCATCATGTAAACAGAGCAGCAATCATTCTCCCTCCCTCTCTCCCTCTCTCTTTCTGCACATAATTAAAACTAATCCCCACGGGCTTCCCTGGTGGCGCAGTGGTTAAGAATCCACCTGACAATGCAGGAGACACGGGTTCGAGCCTTGGTCTGGGAAGATCCCACATGCCACAGAGCAACTAAGTCCGTGCGCCACAACTGCTGAGCCTGCGCTCTAGAGCCCGCGAGCCACAACTACTGAAGCCCGCGTGCCTAGAGCCTGTGCTCCACAGCAAGAGAAGCCACCGCAATGAGAAGCGCGCACACCGCAGCGAAGAGTAGCCCCTGCTCGCCACAACTAGAGAAAGCCCGCACGCAGCAACGAAGACCCAATGCAGCCAAAAATAAATTAAAAAAAAAACACTAATCCTCACAATTTCCACATCTTAGGAAAAATACTTAAAATGTCATCTTTTGTCATTAACACTTAGTTAACAATGAACACTTCACTAGGAGGATTTTGTTAGAAATAGAGAACATTAATACAACCTGTGAGAAAATTTAATTTCACATTTGGAAGTGGTGTACTGACCACACGGGGTCCTCCTGTGTGTAGATGGGGGCCAGTATTTCCTCAAGCACATCCCACTTCTCCACATCAGTCCTCCTCACCTGTGTTGGGTGTCTCCTGAGCCCAACAGGTCCAACTGCACCTCAAAATGCCACAGGCGGGGAGATAAGTAATGACACACAACCTGCTACAGGTGAGGGTTCCTTCTCAACGCAGCTGATCAGGAGTCCTCTGGTTCCTCACGTCTGAGTGATGTCAGAGGGATTCCTTCGGGCCTTTCAGAGACCAGGTTCAGAGACCAGGTTCTGAATTGTTTTTCTGACTTGCCAACAAAACATATTTTGAAGGCTGGGCAGAGGAGCTGCTTCCTATCCTCTCCCCTCCCCCCAGCTGTTTATTTTTAAGTAATTACTAGAGTTCAAAGTCTGCCAAGTCACCTTCTATAGTCACACCATCCTGATGGAGGACAGAGCCACACCCGCATCCTAAGGTAAAGCAGTCAGTATCCAGGTCCTACACACAGAGGTGTCCGAGGATGGAGGCCTGGCTGATGGCAAAACCAACACCAAAACCAGGCTGATGGGCTAAGTCCAGGGCAAATAGCAGCTTGCAGCTTCGGTATTTTTTCGCCTATGACCTCCTACACGTCCATGTGGGAAGTTCCTTTCACAGCCTAACTAAAAAGAGCTGCTAGTGGGGTGGGGAAGAGCCGGCTGGGGAAGGCTGCAGCCTTGGCAACGTCACAGAAACTGCTTTGGTGATGCAAGAGGCTCTAATAACATCATGAAATCGAAGCACCGCAGACGCAAGAAGAAAAGGGAAAGACGGAAAATGCGTAACGGACGTGCGACACACGGTTTAAAGAAAATCCCCTCCAGCATAAGTGTCTGAACCGCAGGCTAAGATGTACAGCTGAAAGAATAGCAACTCCCAGTCACCCCGTGTTTTCAGGGCTGACCAGGTGCCAGCCACTGTCTGAGGCTCCTGGGGACACAGAGGTGCTCTCAACAAAGTCCCTGCTCTTGGGGGGGACCTCCATTCTAGAAGGAGGCAGATCAAATAAAGTTAGGGGCAGGGAGGGAGGTGAGGCTTGTTTTAGGTAGAGTGGTATGGAAAGTGCTTCACTGACAATGTGCTGAACTTAAATGACACGAAGGGGCAAGCCGAAGGCCATTGAGAAACTGCATATAAGGGCAGAGCTATTCGTGTTAAAAGACAAATGTCAGTGCCTAAGAAAATAAAGAGGGAACGGACGAAACATCAAAAGGCTGCCCAGGGAGACGTCGTTTTATTGCGCTTTGCTTTACTGCCCTTCACATATGCACTTTTTACAAATGGAAGGTCTGTGGCAGCCCTGCATCGAGCGAGTCTATTGGTACCATTTTCCCAATAGCATTTGCTCGTTTCATGTCTCTGGGTCACACTTTGCTAATTCTCACACTATTTCAAGCTTTTCCATCATTATCATACTTGTTACGGGGCTCTGTGATCAGCGATCTCTGGTGTTACCACTACAACTCGCTGAAGGCTCAGGTGATGGTTAGCATTTTTGAGCAGTAGAGTATTTTTTAATTAAGGTATGTACTTTAATTCTTTAGCAACAGCAACAATGCTATTGCACACTTAATAGACTACAGTAGAGTGTAAACATAACTTCTACGTACGCTAGGAAACCAAAAATTCGTGACTCACTTTATTGGGATATTTGCTTTACTGCAGTGGTCTGGAACTGAACCTGCAATATCTCCGAGCTGGGCCTGCATTGGTATGTTTTCCCTACTTCACTGTTATTGCCTCTTAATCGAATGAGATTCTATCTAGATATCAGGTGATCTACATCTTTATATTACTGAGTGGCCCACACACTTGGTTTCTTCAGTACAAAACCTGGAAAGAGGTTGTGATTTTTCTTTTCAGGTGCTCTAGGGACACTGACAAGATTTCCTGAACTTACACACTTAGCAGTTAATTCCAAACACTTGAGTCGAGGACACACAAATGTGGGATCACTAACCACGTAAACACATGAATGATTTTGTATGTACAGCTCGGCAACACAAACAGTGAAACAGGTAAATGGGAAACAACTACCTGGCTCTTTGAATCCAGGTAACGGTTCTGCTTCGCCGCTATAGTGGCTGTCAGACCTCACGCCACCCTACCTTACCTTTGGTGCTTATTTGGAAAACATGAATTGCTGGGCCTCAGATTTTGGACTCCAATGCTATTTTCCACTTAAAGGAACCAGGACTCCGTGGAGAAGACTCAATTCTTTGTTGGGGCAAAGAAATTAAAACCTGGGACTGGACCAAAACTAGTAAGAAACAAAGACACGAAGAGAGGACGCAGAAAGCTTGGGAGGGATTGTACCACCAATCCGATCTCAGTCACTGGTACAAGATGAGCTGAGAAAGGCCCAGAGTCCATAAGATGCCCAAAGAGATAAATAGTATAAAGTATGGTTGAGAGAGGTCACAGCCTTGAAGACGCACTAACTGAAGACCAAGTGCAAAACAACATAAACGTACAGCCTTCAGTGGATGAACACACACCCACGCAGCCAGAAGGGTGGCTGGCAGGAACGCACATTTGTATGTCATTCTGGAATCACCCACATAAGGGGACGAACTCAGAATCAGAGTTGATTCAGGAAGGCTGGCTTTCAGGGACTGAATAGCTGGTAAAAAGAGACACCACTTCAGGACCTCGAAGGGGATAACGGGATGGGGACATGGTTTTACAGGAGGCTGATTTGATTCAAGAACCAGAAAAGTTGAATGACTGCGAACATACCCTTAAGCCTCATGCACTGACTTCCCTTTGAGAACTTCAGCATAAACTCAGCATTTCCTTACCTTCTTCCTTGATGCTACCCAAGAGCAACAAGGTGAATATAAGACAGTGTTCTTCTTATTTTTCTTTAATTTGTATTTTATATTGGAGCATTGCTGATGGACAATGCTGTGCTGGTTTCGGGTGTACAGCCAAGGGATCCAGTTATACACATACATGTATCTATTCTTTTCAAATTCTTTTTTTACATTTAGGTTATTACAGTATATTGAGCAGAGTTCCCCGAGCTATACAGTAGGTCCTTGTTGGTTATCTATTGTAAATATAGCCGTGTGTACAGGTCAATGGAGTTTCATTTCTAGCTCTATGACTCAGGTAAACTATTGGCCATTTTACCTAACCTGAGGCTCTTCCTTCTCTCATCTGAAAGCAAGGCGAACACCTACATCTCATGGGATCATGAGATCACGGGAGATGAAGCCTGCAAGGAACCCACCAGGTCCTGGAACACGGCAGGAAGTCAATGAATGTCAATTCTCTCTCCTTAGCGTAACTGAGACGACTTCTGTCACTACTCACTGCTCCACCTGGATGTTAGTGCGTGCGTATAAGAAAAATGAGGGATACTGGAAGTATCTGACTCTATCGTGCATCTGAATTTTTCTAGAAAAAGCTGGCAAGATTCTTAGTATTTCAACCACAGTAAAGCCAAAACTCATCTTGTATGATACATTCTTGAAGGAGCATCTTCCCCACATGCCATCATTTCTTTTCTCACCATGTTCCACTATAAAATTTGAAAAGAATCTTTTTACTCAATCGGCTTGATGACCAGTACCTTTCTTGTTGCCCTGTCTTGTTGATTACACTTGTGAAGATGAAGCAGAGTCTGGCCTCAGAAAACTTAAAATTATGTAGTTTCGAGATTTTAAGTATTTTTCTTTTTTGGGGGGGTTGCCTCTTTGTGGGTGTCAAAAGACAGAACCACACCAAAGAACAGGAGAAGGAAGGATTTATTACTTGCAGCAAGTAAGGAGAACAGCAGCAATCTTCCCAAAGCAGTGGCTCCCGGAACAACAAAATCTGAGAGGTGTTAAGTATTTCTAAAACAAAAACTTTTAGTGACAAGATTTACATTCCTTAGGAATTATCTGGAATTTAGTACCAAAACAAATTTGCTAGTTGCAAGACATTCTATTAAAAGATCACCACTCACACAGTTTCTATTGAGAATGCATGAGAACAGATTAAAAATGCTCCTGATCTCACGTAAACAGTCTGAAACACACACGTCATCTCTGCTTACAGCCAAAAGCATTAAACAAGAGAGAAGAATTAAAACAAAAAGCCCATGTTTCATATATTATGAAAACCTGAGGCCCAGTCTCTTCCTCTAACATAATCAGTTCTTCCAACATCCATTCTTCCATATGTCAAGCCCTCAAGATCTCAAAAATATAGAAAAGCTTACCTTTCAATCACTTAAAACCTTAGGTGGGAAAATGCTCCTACCTAAAGAAACTCAATGAAGAAGTACGTCTTGTTTGTTTATTTTCCTCTTTCTCTTTTGCTACGTCTTTGCGAATGACCCCCTTTTCCCATGTCCTGTTGGGTTCTGCAGGAAGGCTGGACTGTTACCGATCCTTCCGAGGGTGCAGGACAGGCTGACATCATCCAAGAGGAGTTATACACAAGGCACGATTTCACAGTGCTTCAGCCAGGAAGAGGAAGGGTGGTTGTGTGGAGTGAGAACCCTTCTCTCGAGCTCACATTTAGAGAGTCCCTTTCCAAGACTCAGGACACATTTTGAGAGGTGATGTCACCTTGAAGGTTTTGAGGGTACCTGGTTAGAGAGAGACTGATCAGAAGGGATGATTCCACTTAATCTAAATAAACAAGTGGAAAGGGGACGTACAGTAGACAAAACCAATTACACAGCTACGTGCTTTGTGGCTTCATCCTTCTTAACTTCACGGGCTCTCTAGTTAACTTTGTTGTTGTTGTGTGTGGCGTGTGTGGGATCCTAGCTCCCTGACCAGGGATGGAACCCACGCCCCCTGCAGTGGAAGCACAGAGTCTTAACCACTGGACCGCCAGGAAGTCCCTTTTTTTTTCTATAGGTTAAATTTTTTTAAATAACCTATTCAACAGTGAATACATGTACAAAATGGAACATTTGATACATACCAAAGGGTGAAAAATGAAAAGAACGTACCCTCCCTCCTTGCTTTCCCCCCCTCAGAATAACCACATGTACCGGTTTACTCTGTCCTCCTCAGCTACATTCCAGACGTTCACAAACACAATCACATACTCCACACGCCCCGGAAAACACTCCCTTGATGGACAAAGAGAAGGCACAGACCCATGGATTCATAGAGAGGAAGGTCTCCTTTTCAAACATAATTCCTTTATCTGTGAAGTTAAGGAACTGTTTCATTTCCAACATGAGAGACGTGTGGGCAAAAGATCCCACATGCCGTGGAGCAACTAAGTCCGTGAACCACAACTACTGAGCCTGTGCTCTAGAGCCCACGTGCCACAACTACTGAAGCCCGCGCGCCACAACTACTGAGCCTGTGCTCTAGAGCCCACGTGCCACAACTACTGAAGCCCGCGCGCCTAGAACCCGTGCTCCGCAACAAGAGAAGCCACCACAACGAAAAGCCCGCGCACCGCAACGAAGGGTAGCCCCCGCTCGCCGCAACTAGAGGAAGTTCGTGCGCAGCAATGAAAACCCAATGCAGCCAAAAATAACTAACTAAATAAATAAATTTATAAACAAAAAAGAGAGAGAGAGATCAACACAAACGAAGAAAGAATCTTGCCTTAATATTACAGGCTGAGGATGCATTTTAATGTCTCCAGTCTTGTTTACCCTGTACCAGCAGAAGCTGAGAACGACAGCATGGTTTCTTCTGGACTCCAGAATGGTTTTTTCTTTCAGAAATCAGGGCAACCTGTCGGAGGCTCCTCTGCATGAGATGACGGCTCATTCATACAGGACACTGAGGGTGCCGTGTGCATAGCTCAGAAATGAGGGAATCTTCAGTATTGCTTCCCAAAAGATTAGTCTCTTAAAGGGAGAGAAAACATGCACTTTTATCCCCTCCCCCCAAATCTACGAGATATTCACTGAAATAAATACTGAGTTATAAAATGCTGAATAGCACATATAATGAGCTTAGCATAATACCTGTCACGTGGTAAACAGTCATTGCTTATTATTATTGTTGTTGTTGTTATTATTACTACTACTACTACTATTAAAATTGCTGCTAAGGTAAAAGACTCAGAAGGAAGACAGTAAAAGGGACCTAGAGTAAATGGGCAGTAGGGAAACACTTGACAAAAAGGTCTCTGAGGAAGCAATACTGAACATGATACTTGAAGAATAATTGGGCATTCAGTATGTCAATACAAGGACAGAACATTCCAGGCAGAGAAAACCACACTTATGGAGAGCTGAGGTAGGAAGCAGGCTGTATCTTTAATGGGAAGTAACCCGGCCTTGTCGTTCTGGGTTCGTTCCCAGTGGATCTCTTCCAGGGCTCCCCAGTGTCAGCTCAGCTCTGATCTGGGTCACTGCCATGATCCTCCTGTCCCAGAGCATAGTGAGATTCTGGGACACTCAGGACAGGGCTAGAGGGACAGAAAAACTCCCCTCCAAGCAGCTCATCTTACGCGACGAAGACCCAAGTCTTTCATTATATCATCAGAATCATTGTATCTTCAAAGACACTGCCAGGAACAGAGTAGACATAGCCTGTGCCTCACAGTTGCCAGGTGGGTGCACACGGAGCCCATCCCCAAGCAAGGCAATTGTCTACTGCTATTTCCGCATGCCATTTCAGTGTTCAAGTTTAGCCATTTTGTCCCAAAGGAAAGGACTGAGGCTTGATAAGTCTTAACTCTGGATGACAGCTGTGATGAAATTCGGAAGAAAACATAGACACCGTTTTAAAAGAAATGCTATGAGCTTAGCATTGGAACATGATTTTCCTACCTTCCGTACCTTGAGTGTTCTGTCTTACAGTTAGACCAAACACAGTATTCTACTGGAGCAAAACAAAGAAAAAAGGTTTTACCTCAGAAGATAAGTATCACCCTGCTGGGTCTTTGCATGAAATTATGAGTAAGCTCGCAGATACTGGCTGTAAATATTAACACACAAGCAACAAAAAGCACAGTCTTAAACGATCCTTTACATGCCACTTTCTCTACCCTATTAAGATGCTCGTTGTTTCTGTGATTTATCTGATAATAAATTTTTGATGACTGGTAGGTCTCATAAAATTGCTCTGGTGCTGGCTACACTGATTAATAAGTCTGAAGGATCGAAAGTGTCAGGAATTCATGTGTACGAATAAGTTACTGCCAAATATATATTAGGTATTCCATAAAATATAGAATAAAAAGGTGGATCTCGTAATTTTATCTTGTATCTATTTTCCTGTAACCATTTATATTCAGGGCCATCATCATCTTCCGTGGCCTTTACAAAAAAAAATCAATGAGGGAAATCCACGTGGGGGGCAAATTCAAGAACTAAACTAAATCTGAAAAAAATAATGAATTGGTATAGACAATAAAACATGTTTCCCAGAGAAACAAAGGTTTTTTCCCCCAAACCTTTAAGGTAGGTTTTTGTTTGGGGTGGATTTTTTTTTTCTCCTGCCCTCTAGACTTTTACTTTTAAATCTTAAATGATACTGCAGGCCTCAGGCACGACAGGCAATGAGCGGGTGAAGGACCAGTGGAAAAGTGTTCAAAAACTCCTGTGTTAGCTAACAGGCTTCTGAATGTATCACTCTGGTCCACAGAGAAGGCTGGAGAAGGTAGCAAGGAGATGCTGTGTCAGCTACTGCAGCCTTAAAACAAAGCTGGTGTCTCTTTGGACTTTAAAATTGTTCCTATGCAGCTTATTTTATTTTTGTTTCATCAAATAAACAAGAGGGGTTTTCCATGGAAAAAAAAAACAAAACAAAAAAACATGTTTCCCAGAAAAACAGAGGATTCAGGATTAGAAATCGGTGCTGAGACGACCCTTAGAGATGACCTAGTTTGAACCTCTTGCTTTTAAGATGGGGAAGCTGAGAGTAAGCAATGATGAGGTCCTTTGCCATTGAGAGAACTGGGGCTGGGAACCACCTCTAAGGCCGGCGCTCTAAGGACAGACTTTGTTTTCCCCGTTCCTCACGGCTCCCGGCAGAGCCCACGACTGAGTCTCTACGCCACGGTGCGTCGTGTGAAACCACTCTCCATCTCTGATGTCTGTCTGCACGCTGGGGAAGCAAACCAGCTTTAGTTACACGAGAAGAGAATTCAGTGCCCCGTTCTTGGTAGTCTCCGTCTCACCCAGTAAGACTCCAGAGATCTCCTGAGACAAGCTTGGAAAATGGAAGAAAAGTCCTAAGGGCTCCAGATGTGGTGACTGGAACCCCAAGATGGAACAGGAAATTCCTGACTCCGCACCTTACAGGGCAAGACATGGAGAGCTATGATGTAGGTCCACAAAGTCAGAGACGGAAGATTCCACACCTACTAGTGGGGGTCGCAGTGCAAGAAGCTGCCAGGTGGCACAAAGGTCCCCCATGCTGCATCTTCCGGCCATAAGACTCTTGTGAAAGAAACACGACGGGTCCAATGGTGGGTGCTCTATGGAACTCTCCCTTCTTCAATTCTCTAGCTGACTACAAAGCAGGAGATTTTGCAAGGTGCCTTTCACTCCCAGGGGATCTTCCAATTCTAACCAGCTTCTGTTTTAACATAGTCCGCTCTTAAGGGATGATTAGAAATTAAAAACACTGACGCATCTGCCGAGAAAAGAGCCTAACCTTTGTGTCCCTAAAACGGAACAATGGTGAATGTGCACTTTTTGAAGGAGCCTTTAAGTCTGAAAGCTAAACGCGCAAGAAAGACATGGTGGAGGGGCTGCGGAGAGGTGGATTAAACCTTCCAGAGTAATTTCAACACATCTACGAATAAACAGAATTTGCCCCCCAGGTTGCGGGAGGCTATGGGAGAAGAGAGGAAAGACGGGGTGATCTGAGTGCACTGGGGTAACAACAGTGCTAGGGGCTGAATTTTCCCCAAAAAAATTCATGTTGAAGTTCTCACCCTTGGTAACTCAGAATGTGACCGTATCTGAAAGGTACTAGGGTCTTAGTGGGGTAATCAAATTAAAGTGAGGTCATCAGGGTGGGCCCTAATCCAACATGACTGGTGTCCTTATAGAAAGGGGAAATTTGGACACAGAAACAGACACTTCCAGGGATGATAATGTAAAGACACAGGGAGAAGACGGCCATCTGTAATCCACGGAGAAAGTCCTGGAAGAGATGCTTCCCCGACAGCCCTCGGAAAAAACCAACCTCTCTCACACCTTGATCTTGGAGTTCTAGAACTGTCAGATAATAAATTTCTGCGGGGTGGCTTAAAAAACCTAAATTAGGTAGCAGCAAGGGAAAAAAAAAAGCAGGGCGTTTATTTAGTAACCTTGCTAAGTAAAGTAACCAAAACCTCAATAATAATTTATTTATTTTCTAAACAAACACTAATTGGATGGAGAAAAAAAAGTATGTACATTGTGAAGGTGATAAAACTGTATGGGTTCCAAATGAGACTATTTAAAAATTAACTATGATAGTGGAAAACAGTATTTTCTTGACCCCAAACTTTTTACAACGTGCGTCTTAAAAAATACATATGAGATGATATACAAACACAACGGAACAAAATCTGGAGAGTTATTTCCTTAACGGTTGACGAACAAATTGGGCATCAATAAAGGCCAGTGGACACAAAACTCACATTTACCCTTTCTATCTAATAAAGCTGACTAAAATGCTCTTCATAAGATTATGCCTTCTAAACACATTCTAAATGCATTCTAAGACATTATAGGAGAACGTTTTATTGCCAAAAATTACAAAAAACAAAAAACAAAACCTCCAACAATGCCTGACCAGAACACGAGACCAGAGCTCAATAAAATGACAGCACGTAATAGAACAAGATATTACCGTGTAGAGAACAGAAACCAGACACTTTCGTTTGATTATAAAGTACCACTTACTAATTTCTCTCTCAAATAGAAACAGCAGAGGCAGGCAATAACTCATCTTAGCTGGACAGAAAGCATCCAGCATTGAACTTGAACACTGCTGGGAGTTAACAAAGGTTATCAATATGTAGGGCGGACCATGTCTTTGAGTAGGTCAATATTCAACAGTTCGATATGATTATTTCAAGTGAGTATCAGCTAAAAATGGAACTCAAAATAGCTCTTTCGGAAGAGGAAGTAACCTGACACATTTCTTTTCCGGAGTGTAGATGGAGTCTAGACTACGTCTGTTTTCCTTCTGTCAAGAGGGACCAATTATCTATATTCCATCTACCTTAAATGGATACTGTAATGTATCGTGCATTACATGATGTACAACACAGGCTGAATGCACGCTTCAGAGTCGACATACAAGGAAAGAGGAGATAAACAGCGGGGGGAAGAGAGACATGACTGTCTTGCTCTTTAAAATCACATGTACAAACCTCTTGTAGGGAGAGGTTCAGAGTAAACAACACTCTTCTCCCTTTGACGGCGCAGCTGTGATCTTTCCCATTTGCCCATCTAAATTTATTTGCAACTCTTTAGTTTAGTACAAGGCCTACTTTTATTTTTAAATAAATTTATTTATTCATTTATTTATTTTTGGCTGTCTTGGGTCTTCGTCACTGCACACAGGCTTTCTCTAGTTGCGGTGAGCAGGGGCTACTCTTCGTTGAGGTGTGCACGCTTCTCACTGCGGTGGCTTCTCTTGTGGAGCACGGGCTCTAGGTGCGCGGGCTTCAGTAGTTGCGGCACGTAGGCTCAGCAGTTGTGGCTTGCAGGCTCTAGAGCGCAGGCTCAGTAGTTGTGGCACACGGGCTTAGCTGCTCCGTGGCATGTGGGATCTTCCCGGACCAGGGCTCGAACCTGTGTCCCCTGCATTGGCAGGTGGATTTTTAACCACTGGGCCACCAGGGAAGCCCTATTCGCAACTCTTTAATGATACCTGCCCTAGTCATGGAATAAAATGCAGAAAGACTGACAGAGTTCCAGCTCACTGGTCAAACCTGATCTCACAGAGCTCACCCAGCACAGCGTGGCTGAGGCGTGACCGCACTGGAGGACCAGAGAATGAATGTGCCTATGTGAGGTAGCCTTTCCCAAGTCTGCATTTGCATCTAAGGCACGTCAGAGTGAAAGACGTTCCAGAATACGTGTAAGATGGGGTTTCCTAGAGGCCTTCAGGAATCCCAGCTTAGCCTCCTGAAGCTGGTTTTCAATCCCTGACAGAGTTTACCTTTGACCTTTATAGGTTTAGGGGGTGCAAGTTCCCTACTGCCACCCTCCCGGACTCCAGGTACACTGGAAATGTCAAATGGGAAGCACCGCCCACTTAAAAAACTGATCTGTTTTGAATGGGCTAACAAATTATAGGAAAGTAAAGCTTTAAAAGGCATGTAAAAACTTTACGTATTGACGAAAGGATGAACACGCACTAAGAAAAAGGAAAAATACTGATGACCTCTGAAGTCCAGCTGAATAACAGTGCTAAGCAAGTAAAAAGCGGAAAAGAAAAACTCCTTTTAACTGTAAATTACATTAAGCAATCTACCAAAAAATTTGGAAGAGAGAACTGTTATGCACTCTTCCTCAAACAGTCTGCCTTCCTCTTGTTCCCTTAAGAGGGGAAGGATTAATTTACCAGGGCAGTTAATGTCTCCTGGCCACACAAAGAAAACAGGTGAGGGACCAAGTCAAAGATCAACGCTGTTATTATGTCCCATGGTGACTTACATCTATTCAGTGGAATTAACATTCGTCAACCCCTTACGCTGGTAACATACTATCTGGAGAAAAAGGAATGCTATGTAAGTTTTATCATTTAAAGTGAACATGAAATGAGGGGTATGACACAGTACTAGCTGATATACAACATATTTTATGGGTTTCCCTTTTCTCTTTGATATTTCATAGCAAGGTTCGTTAAATGCAGCACATGTGTATGCAAACAGGTGCAGAGATGTCAAAAGTGTGAATCATATTTTGTATTATGGAGGAAACGTGAGAATACATTTATTAACTTAAAGAAAGAACCGCAATATACACATGTAGCATCTATAAAGGAAATATAAATTAGCAGGAGCACAGTACACAGTCAATTTTTAAAAATAAAAGCAATCTTTATGTCAAAAGCTTTAGGAAAAATTGGTTCTTCTTTTTCATGTCTACTATAAAGAAATACTGTGTTTCTCTGGCTTACCTGGAGCTATTTTCGGATACAGTAATGAAAGAGGAAAGTCTCTGTCATCTTGCCCACCTACTGTCACTATGTAAAAAATTCACTAACTGCTAGCAAGGTCCGGGCACATTAACCTGGCTCCTCCAGCCTTCTGTGATATTTATAAAGCCATGCTCGTTCTGTGCATCCAGTTATACTTCACCAGAAAGATAAGGTTTAAGGAGTTTCGTTAGACAGGATTTCCTTCTGCAAAGGGCTGTCTTCAATAAATGGGATCACTTATGAAGTTGGAAATTCTTTAGCCTTTTGGTAGACCAGATATATCTGTTACTTAAGGATCTTCTGAGTCAGCAGCCACTAGGGGATATCGTAGTTATTTAATAAAGCCCATGTATGCCCATTCCAGCCTCTCATAGGTTTGCCCATACTGCAGAAAACAAGAAAACATCACTTCATTTTAATTCTACGAGTAAAACAGCCTGAGAAACCGTATGCAGCAGAATCAAAGCACTTTCCTCCTCACAAGCCAGCTCGACAGGATGATTTATTTTGCTAGACTTCCAGGCAGGAAAAATTGCTAGCATTTTTCCCATCAGTGCTCACCACTCACCCAACACTGCTTAGTTAAAATGTTTCTGTTAAGTAATATTAATAATAGTAGGAACATCTTCATTTAAGACTAAAACACGAGACAGAAAAGCAAGTGAGTGTGGCACCTTTCTCTGGTGTGCAAAGAAAGTCACAAGACAGGAGAAATGATGGGGGAGCCCCTTTTGAGTCATGCCAGGCTGGAGATGAGGCTTTAGGGCTGCCATGCCTTACAAATTGCAGCCTTCATGAGGAAGCCTGTTTTCCAAACGTCGCTTTCAACTGACACATTTTCAGCTTAACATTTGTCAAACCTCTTCTTTTGTTAAGAGTTAACGTGTCAGTTTTTAAAATGGCTTGCGGTTTCTATCCACCTTCCTTGATGGAAATGTGAAAAGTGCGAGTTACTCCCTTTCACAAAGCATCTTGTCAAGGATCCTGACTCCAATCCGACTTCTCCCGGGGACAAAAAAAAAAAAAATCTGCCTTCTGGAAACTTAACAAGTGGTGACTATCCCATCATAATTCTGCCTAGAAGAAGTTACTCAACAACAGCCCGAAAATGCTAACGCACCTGTAGGGTTTGATCCTCAACACCAGACGGAGCAAATTATTATTATTATTATTACTTTAAATTAATTTATTTACTTATTTATTTTTGGCTGCATGGGCTCTTCGTTTCTGTGCGAGGGCTTTCTCCGGTTGCGGCGAGCAGGGGCCACTGTTCATCGCGGTGCGCGGGCTTCTCACTATCGCAGCGTCTCTTGTTGCGGAGCACAGGCTCCGGACGCGCAGGCTCAGTGGCCATGGCTCACGGGCCCAGTTGCTCCGCGGCATGTGGGATCTTCCCAGACCGGGGCTCGAACCCGTGTCCCCTGCGTCGGCAGGCGGACTCTCAACCACTGCACCACCAGGGAAGCCCGGAGCAAATTATTTTAACAGAGGGAATAAGTGACAATGAGCGGGCAAAGCGATGACACCAGCCAATATGTTCCCTTTGCTGAAAGTACCATAAATGAACAAAGAGCAACCTCCATCTGAGGAATGATGAGGATGTGATGAATGCCCCGAATGTACTCAAAAGAACAATCTCCTGAAGAATCGCACCTTGGCATCCTCCCAGCCACACCTGCCCACATCCCCTCCTGCTTCATCCTCATCAGCTTAAATCACTGCCAAGTATTTTAATTCTTCCTGAACACCGGCTTCCCTGTTTTGTTTCAAACATCCACGTCTCCTCCTGGAGTCCGTTAGAGTCTGGAAATCAGATCATCCATCTTTCCTGCCTGTCGCTGCTCGAGACTTGGAAGGCCTCTCAGGATGTGCTTAGCACAGGAAGGTCACCTTGAACTTCAACCATGGACATGAAGGGATATAAAATGCGCTGGTGAGTTCTCAATGCTCTCATTTAGGTAATGGGTCGATTGGTTAAAAAGAAAAAAGAGGAAGGAGACTCACTGGTATTTTAAGTGCCAGAATAAAAATTTAAAATATGCTTTTATGGGCTTCCCTGGCGGCGCAGTGGTTAAGAGTCGGCCTGCCAATGCAGGGGACATGGGTTCGAGCCCTGGTCGGGGAAGATTCCACATGCTGCGGAGCAACTAAGCCCGTGTGCCACAGCTACTGGGCCTGCACTCTAGAACCCGTGAGCCATAACTACTGAGCCTGTGTGCCACAACTACTGAAGCCCGTGCGCCTGGAGCCCGTGCTCCACAACAAGAGAAGCCACTGCAATGAGAAGCCCACGCACAGCAACGAAGACCCATCGCAGCCAAAAATAAACAAATAAATAAATATCTAAAAACTAACTAAATAAAAATATGCTTTTATGACAGGCTAAAGATCAATATTAAAAAAAGCATTTTTTCATTGTTAGGGATGTATGTGACATATAAAAAGAAACAAGGAAGTGAAGATTAGAAACCACAGGTTTCAGAATAAAGGATCTAAGACTAAGGTACTGATTGAGACACTGGCCTTGTTTAAAAAAATACAGGTGTAACGAATAAATTGCCTCCTTGCAAGTCCTCACATGTACAGCTTTACAAAAGTAGCCAAATATCTGCTAATTAGAGGGTTTTATTCAGAGAGTTGAGAAGGGTACTAAAAGTCCTCTAATTATGGAGGGGCTGCTTAAAAAAATGAAAGAATTAAGTTGGGTTCTAGTTACATGAGGATATACTAACATATACCTATTCGTGTAAAAGAGGACCTTAAATTTAAAACGTCAGTGAAACATACTGGTGGCATTTTTGTACAAGCATCTTTCTAAAAGGCGAAGAGCTTGAGGCAGTGTCTTACTTAGTTCACAGTCCATGTTTCTGCTGGTATGTTTGATCAAGGAATGAAGGTAACTACTTCACTGGGAGAACAGGAGGGCAGAAAGCTGGGATACAGGAAGTGGTTCACATTCTTCTCTTTCCCAAGGAGGAGAGAAGCGGAAAACTCTAAGGGAATTCACTTTAAGGAGGTCCCTGCCCCCAGGAGTTTAATGTCAAGTGCATTCTCCCAGCAGAGGCTCACACAGACTCTTCTAAAAGCAGCGAACAGAGTACTGATTGGTCCCCCTAGAAAGGGGACAATGGCTCTCCCATGCTTGTTTAAGCTTTCTAATGTTGATTTAACTGGACAAAAGATAATTCTCCACGAGGAAAACAAACACATAAAAAATAAGCTAATAGGTAAACCGCTTACTCTGATCCTTAAATATAAGATGCTAATAAGATAGACAAGAATATATACATCAAATATGTCACAGATTAAAATGTCACAGATTCCCTTTCAAATAACTTACCAATAAACTCAACCAATGCAACACACCACTCACTCATCCAGAATCCCAACGATGTTCAAATAAACGGAACTAGTTTGTAACAGCATATAATGGTGATTAATAGCCTAATGACTCAAAGGTAAGACGAAATCCACATTCACAATGTCATCTTTTCAAATGAAATTACAATTAGAAGCACTTTCATACACAATGTATTCTAATTCTCTGTAAATTCTAAATTCGTGAATGGTAAATTAAAAAAACTGTTAACCAGAAAAAACAACAGAGTATTCCCCCCAATTCTAGAATAACAGGACCTTATTTATTTTTCTGTAGGTATCCTATACAATGGTGTTCTAAAACCATACCCTACAAACCAAGCCCTACATAATCCTCCATCTACTAACGAAAAATTAGAGCCTTAACTAAAGCCAATGCTAGCAACGATTAACAATTTAAGAGAAACCGAATGAACAATAAACGATTCATTTGCAACTATATTTTCACACATTTTTATAATTAAACAAATTTTCAAGGCTGAGCTATGTTCATTCTTTTTTAAAAAAACTATGTATCTATAATAATTGCACATATCTATGTAGTTCATGAAACAATAACACACAGCCTATACATCTCTCATTTTACTCTTAAGGTGAGTCTTATGACATGTGATAAATGTTAAGGTATCAAAAAAAAATGTTAAGGTATCATCTTCGAAGAAATCTAAACCATGCTTTACGCTGCATTCGCATATGAGGATACGCCATCATTTTGGCAATTTGAGTCTATTTCCCCTGAACACCATTCTTCTTTCACAGCTCATCTTCTCTGTGATTCTGTCAGATGGAAATATACCATAAGGAGTCCCAGATGTGTAACCAGGAGCATGGCATACGGGGACATGTGCTACCAGAGCCACAGCTGGCCATTCAGAGGCAAGGACTCTGCCCCGTCAGTTAAGTCTGACCTGCTGTCCCAACACAGATTCCGAGACAGCTGTGCTGAGTTTGTGGGGGGAGCGTATTTCTGATACCAAAAAACGGGAGACTCCAAACTGAATGTAACTTTTAATGATCTCCTAGGTCTTCTCTAAGAGTTGGGATATTAAATTCTCAAAAGTTGGTACCAGACACAGGAACAGATTAAACCTGACTACGAATTGTTTCAAGTCATTTGCATTTGCTTAAAACTAGCAGTGACGGGATTTTGGTGTTAGGGGTCACTGAAGCATTGAGAGAAATGCTCACTTCAATTTGGGGCTGGGGAGTGGATGAGGGAGAAATAATGACAGAAGATTAACAGTAACAACAGAGTAGGTGGGGGGTGGTAGAATTCCTTCCAACCCGGACAAACTAAGGAAGAAAGAGGTGGGAATAGTTTGGTTTTAAGGCTGGGTCCGCACAGGTGCCCTTGACCAGAGGGGAGGACTTGAGAGATTTTGATGCTACGACTTAAGCTAGCTGATTCCTCCTGCTTGTCTTCTGCCTTATCTCTTCTCTTAGAGAGATTATTATCTCACTAGAGTAAAAGTTTCTGAAGAATAGGATGATGTCTTCTTAGTATTCCCTACTGATTTTATAAATAAACCACTTAACAATTTTGTTCATAACATTTGTTATTCTTTACATTCAAAGGAGAAAAAAGTATGTTCTGATCTTCGTGTATTTGGTGAATCTCCTTAGTGCCATGCATAGTCAGCCAATTTAATACCTTAAGAGATTTCTAAACAAAATTGGTATAAATTCCCTTTGAAAATATCAATTAAAAATAATCTATAAATAACAGAGACAATTACATGTGGTTATTAATAAAATTTTAAAATGCTCTGAGCTCGGTGCCGCCAATGACAAGATCACACGATAGGTTTTTAAAAACGGCATAATTACTGTAAAACCAAACTATTTCAGAAAATCATAGTCTACTTACTATTTGTACGTCTCAGAGCGGATGTATTCAAAAACATGGGACACACCAAGCTGGAATTGGTCAGCAATGGGGGTAACCCAGGGGTTGTTCTCTGCTTTGAATATCTGCTTCTGACCAGTTAAATCCAAGTTTCCTAAAAAGAAGGAGGGGGGAAAAAGAAAAGGTGAAGGTCATCCAACCAACAGAAATCAAATCTAAGAAGTAATTCCTGCTCAGTAATCATAGCACAACCTTAAGCATTTTTTGAGTCATTTAATTTCTTTTAAAAAGTTTTACCAAAAGTCATCACTGATATACATGCCATGTCAGCGATTGTACACTGGCCCAAGAAATTAAGAAGGAAGGGAGGGAGGGAGGGAGGGAGGGAGGGAGGGAGGGAGGGAGGGAGGAGAGAGGGAGTAAAGATGTAAGAAGGAAGTAAACTTGGAATTCTTGCAAATGAAGCATTTGCTTCATTTTTCCAAGTATTTGCTACAGAAACGACAATGGCCCTCCAAGATCGAGAGAACCATTAATAGCAGAACCTCCCCAAATTCCATCTTGACAGTGTGCATCACCACTTGTCCAATCTGATCTAAACCTGACCCATGCGGAACCTAGAAAAACGGTACAGATGAACCGGTTTGCAGGGCAGAAATAGACAACGATGTAGAGAACAAACGTATGGACACCAAGGCGGGAAAGTGGCGGGGGGGGTGGTGGTGGTGGTGGTGTGATGAATTGGGAGATTGGGATTGACGTGTATACACTGATATGTATAAAATAGATAACTAATAAGAACCTGCTGTATAAAAAAATAAATAAAATTAAATTCAAAAGATAAAATAAAATAAACCTGAACCAATCACCACCACTTTTCATCAAAGCAGGACACGAGTGAAGAAAGATAAGAATACTGCCCAAGTAGAATGATTATCGCCTCATTCGGGTACTATAAACACACCTCGGAATCAGCACTAAATGAGTCTCATCAACATGGTGAGGGTAAAAACGCACACACCTACAGCCCTTACCAGTTGACAAATTACCTGTAAAAAGCATTTCCACCTTTGATTCTCCAACAATCCCTAAGGTCAGTAATTGACATCGCTTTATAGACAAAGAAATGGAAACTTGGGGGGAAATTAAGTAATATGTCCAAGATCAGAAAATGTCAGAGTAGGGATTGGAATCTAAGGCTTCTGACTCCAAATCTCTTATTTTTCCTACAATGCTTGGTGAAGCTATCAGGTTACATGTCAACCTAGATCAACCAAGGATGAGTTAATGGAGGCAGCCAGCATCTGGGTACCACCTGTTGATGGACGGGTCAGTCATCTCTCTCTCTGTTTTTCTGTTTGGTATATTTAAACATGGAAAAGGCAGCGTGAGAAAGAGCTTCCTAGAACCTGCTTGCCTAAGAAAGACACAGGGACAGATGTGACACAGCAGAGCCGTATGTGCTTTACTTGGCAGACTCACCGAAATCCTTTCCCTTAAAGTCCTACGGAGGAAGTCCATTTGCAGACCCCTGGTCTACAGTCCAAGGCTTTTTGAGCAAAGACACCAAGCAATTTATTCTTCCCAGGACACAACCAAAGTGCCATATCTGTCCTGTTCTCAGGCTCTACGGCCAATATTGTCATAAGTGATAACTTCAGGATAAGGAAAACATATTCTAGGATGCAAGCATCGCACAAAGCCCATCAACTTCCTAGCTAATCCGAGCTTTGGGAATGAAAAGAAAATGTTTACCAGGATGACGTAGCATTTCTTAAAACAAAAGAATCAATACCTTGAATCCGTCTTCTTTTTGTTACACAGGCGGAACTTGTTTTATCATGCTTCACTTTACTGTGGTTCGCAGATACTGCATTTTGTATAAAGCGAAGGTCTGTGGCAACCCGATGTCCAACAAGCCTGCCGGTATCATTTTTCCAACATCATTTGCTTACTTTGTGTCTCTGTGTCACATTTTCGTAATTCTTGCGATATCCATTTTATTATTATTATATATGTTATAGTGATCTGTGGTCAGTGATCTTTGATGTCACTACTACAAGTCACTGAAGGCTCAGATGATGGTTAGCATTTTTTAGCAATAAATTATTTTTTAATTAAAGTATGTACATTGTCATTTTAGATATAACGCTATTGCACATTTAACAGACTACAGTATAGTGTAAACATAATTTTTATAGGTACTGGGAAACCAACAAGCTTGCGTGAATGCCTTTATTGTGATATTTGCTTTATTGCGGTGGTCTGGAATCCAAACTACAATATCTCTGAGGTGTGCCTCTATGAACTTGCAACTATTCAGAATAATGGAGAAAGAAAAGACCAATATAAAAGTGATTACCATTTCATGAAATGCTTTTAAAGATAGCAGATATTACTAAATATTGAGAGCAAGTAATTCATCATGATCTTTCCAAAGCTACTTAGAATCTGCTGGTGTTAAGTACGAAAATAAGCAGATACATTTCTCTCCAAGATTATCAATATTGTCAGTTTCCTCATCTTAATGGTTAAACATCATTAGTCAGATATTAAATCACTTGAGAAATTAATGAGCTTTATTCTCTCAACCATGAGTCAGAAAATTGCTTGGGGTAAATGGAAATCCAAACATCGCACATATTCGGTTTAGCTGAGTATCCTACCAGGGTGTAACCTTGTTGGCAATGGGCTGCCATTTAGATATTTTGTTTTTATCTTTACTTGGAGAAAGGAAGGGGTTTTCAGCTTCCCGAGAATCAAACTGATCGCTTGGTTAAATTTCACTATAATTCTCATTTCCTCTATGTCCTGTCGTCCACATCATTCTCTCATTACTTCTTGTCCTATTTCCACATTTCCTAAAAATGAATGTAATAGAAATTCCTAGAAAAAGTCTTCTATTTAAAACAAGTCTGTATTTCTGAAGTGTCCTGTTTTAAACACAGAGTGTGTTATGATGCCCACTATTCTTAGGAAGCATGGTCATCGAGGGGAATGGCTGAGCTACCAGGTGACAGTAACCACGGGGTAAGCAATTCACTAAAAAGTTGGAGGCGGAGGCACTAGAGGTAAAAGCATGTCTCTTAAAACATTCACCTCTTAGACAACCTACGCTTACACAGTATCATCTTCCAGCCTCCAGGCCCTGCCCACTGACATCAGCATGGAATCAACTACGAAAAGAAATAATCCATGAGACCTTTGGAAAAAAGATATGTTTTCAAAAAAAAAGCCCTGGAAAGCATATCCAATTCCTAAGCAAAGGGGATCTCCCTGATAAAGGCGATTCTGCTCTAAACACCTTTCCTCTTCATCCCCCAACAAATTGGTTATTCTAATGAAAAATCCGGTCTACATTTCCAGTGGGTAGAGTTGTATCTGTTGAACACGCTTCCAGGACTCCCTGTCATTCACATATTACCACGAATTTACTCAACTGGATTGTTTTCCTTTTAACCTCTGGTTCAGATGGGTATCACAGGAATATATATATATATATATTTTTTTAACTCTGGGGAGGAAGGGTGGGAAGGGGAGGGGAGGTGGCTATCTTGGGAGCACAGAGGATTTCTCAGCACGTTGTATTTTCAGGGCTCTGGGTCAATATGAGAGCAACGTGGACCAGGGAAAGGGTCTAGGAAGGACCTCAAGGATGAGCCTCAGCTATTCCAGGGTTGCCTGGACGACCCGCTCTTCTTTCCCAGGCTGCATCGCCAGCTTCCTCCCACCCAGGTCCAAGCTTTGCCCACTACTCCAAAAGTACCGACATTATGAGCAGGTTTTAATGGACTATCCTTGAGATCTACATACAGGTGCAGAGAGGAAGAGCCTGCATGCTCTCACCAACAGCCCACAAACCCACGTTAGAATGTACACGGCCTCTTGCTCACTCAGTA
This sequence comes from Globicephala melas, assembly GCF_963455315.2. Classification (NCBI taxonomy): domain Eukaryota; kingdom Metazoa; phylum Chordata; class Mammalia; order Artiodactyla; family Delphinidae; genus Globicephala; species Globicephala melas. Next base: position 5,542,457 of record NC_083315.2, on the reverse strand, counting down.
ACAGCCTCTGACTAAGCCGGCAGGCTTGTTAGCGGTCATCCTCTGAGAATAACGCGCTCAACTTCGATGCTCCCCGCTTGCCACACGTGCAGGACAGACCTGGGGGAATGGTGTCAAGAAAGGTCAGCTATGTTCCCTGGGCCGTCTCGTCTGAAGCCTCTAACCCCCCGGGGATCTGTCAATGCCTAGCAACGTCTCTATTTCAGCACCGTCCATGGAGACAGCAGAGGCAGAGGGGAAGGCTGGTGCCGGCTGCTAACTGGAGCACGCAGCAAACGCAGGATGGGAGCTGGACACGTTCCCTTCGGGGCAAAGGGTCTTCAACTGATGTCTGGAAGTTGGGGTACGCACAAAGGACCAGAGGCTCTTCACGAGCAATTTCATTTCTATCACTTCCCCCTCATCTGTACATCCCAGCTGAGGGAGGGGAGGGTGGAGAGAGGAGTTACCCTCCCCTCCCCCACTTATTTACTTTACTATCAAACAACCCTAAGCCAGAGTTAGTATTAGACAGACTTCAGATTCACAGCTGCTTCACAGAATACCAGAACTGGGAAGCCTAACAGAAAAGAACGATGGCGGGGGCAGGAAGCAAACAGTAGCTTTGTGGTTGATGCTGTGCAGTTTTTTTGTTTTTTTTTTTTTAACAAAGCACCATGAAACCCATGCTTAATGCCCACAGCACACCTTAACGCAGGCAACTATTACAGATGGCAGAGGTGGAAACCTCACAAGCCAAACCCAGCGCCAACTCTTCCTAGCTACAAGCAGGCTCGGGGGGACAGGATGTGCTGATTTTGTTTTCTGAGCGCATGTCACTGGTGGAGGACACAGTACCTGCTTCTGTGCAGCTGTGGCCCTGCCAGTCGGCTCTGTGTCTCTGGCTCTCTCACCTCGCTCTGAAGGCTGGCAATTTCAGAAGAGGGCTAAGATAACGCGTGGAGCTCGGCCATTATCCCGTGGGAAAAGCTGACACCTGTCCCTGCGATGGGCTGAGCAACAAGTTACTCTGGCCTCAGCTGAGCCCCTCCGTCAGCTGTCCGAGGTGGGTTCCCTTTCCGGTAATAACATGCAGGAAGCATCTCAGCCCGTCAGTCAGGCTGCAGGAGCCCTAACTTGCCGCACGCTTCGCTGGCTCTAGTTAGGAGCCCTCGCCCACCTCCTTGATTAGAAGCCTGAACGGGCGCTCTGGTGCCGTTCTAACAAGGATCAGACGGCAGGATTAAGCACTGTGACAAGGAGGATCTAATAAGCTAGAAAGCGGAGCATCCGCGGACACGCTGGCTGACTCCCCGACACAGATTCCCTCCACTCCCTCTCCACTGGGGAGGCCCGGGCCACACGGGGAGCCAGCCTGCGCCGTGATTAGTGGTGACCCTCTGGCCGGCGCTGCCCTGAAGATCATTTGTCACTCAGAGGCTGCTTCTGCAATTGCAAACTGGATTTTCCATTTTATTACCTGCAAAAGGACCATGTATGCTTCTTTCAAGAGCCTCGAGTACAGCTGCTTTGCCGTGCAACTGTTATTTTGTAAAGGCTACAATCGTGCAAAACTGTCCTTCTCCTCGCTAGTTATACATGTGATGGGATGCAACAGGCATTGTGGCCCCATTAAGAAGCAGGCACTGGTTTTCACGTATGGAAATTGGTTGTTTTCATAATCACACTGATGATAAGAATTCTTCCCGAGTACTCAAAACCCAGAACCATGTAACATCATTTATCAGATATTAAGCAATTGAGGCGATCTGGGCAAATTTTTCACGTCATCAAAGCATCGTTCCCTCCCTCCCGAATTCCAAAATACCACAGAATGCTTTTTAAATTAATTCACCCTAAAACCCAGGCTCTCTCACTCAGGAAAATCTAAGGCTATAGTCTAACAAGGTAAAACTAGCAAACCATGGTTGATGGGGTAGTCTATCATCAGTATACTGGATTTGCCCAAACCCAAGGAATTGATTCACTGTGGAAGGGGTCTAGATGGGACATTATGACAGCTGAAAGATCGCCTCTGCTCTGCAGTGAATCTGTACACAGAAGCTCACCACAAATGACTCCAACGCAAAATAAAAGCTACCTCTAGGGCCGCTCCAGATAGAAAGCGATATCCTGCACGTAAACCTCTAAGATTTTATTACTATGGAAGAGGCTACCAATTATAGAAGCGCATGATTAGAGATGACAGCTGGAGATGGAAGGTTTCCACCTTGTTCTCTTCTTTAGCAACATACTTCACTGAATGGAAAATGATCATAAAGCTTATAAAATGATGCTTATATTGTAATAATAAATGTTTGCTGTAGTAAAACACTGGAAACAACCAGAATGTTCACCAATAGGTGAGAAGCAGAATAATGGATGCTACAGCCACCCAACGAAATGTTTCCAGTTATTAAAATGAATGACATAGACTTGTATGTTTTGACCTAGAAAGAGATCTACACTCTAATTCTTAAAAATTAAGGGTGTACTAAGTTTGCTACGATTTCATTATTGAAAAATTACACAAGAAAGAAATCCCAGATTATGTATATGAGGAAATGTTTACATGAAAAAAAGAGAAGAGTAGGATACGTATCAAATTGTTAATACTGGTTTCCTCAAAGAGGGGAACGCAAGGTGGGAAAGGGATTTGAACCAGCAGAATAAAGGGTAAACCGTTAATTTTCTTTTTCGAGAATTCCATGTGATTACAAGTACGGATTCTTTTTATAATTAAATAAGAATAAGGTGCCTGGAAAGGGAATCATCAGAAACAATTCAAAATACACGATGGGCGCTAATTAGTACAAAGGCAGTGGCTTTTATCTAAAACAGCATCATCCTACTGCAGGGAGCAGCACGCTTTATAGATGATGATCTGCTAAACCCTAACTGGATGGAGAAGCGGGGGTCTGAGGCTGCTGCTTTTTCTGTGCATCATCGATGCAATCAAAGCAAGCTGGGATGTCTCCTGACAGCTCTCAAATTTATTCTGCGGGGAATTCGAGGCCACACTGTCATTCTGGCAATTGTCTGCTTAGCCTTCTGGCGACACATTTTTAAAACACGCCTTTTGTTCACTTAATACATACAAAGCGTTGCTGCTGTGTGAAACATACTAAAACTGTTACTCTTCTGATCTCGTCGAGGGAAGAGCACAATTTAAATGAAAAAGATTTTTTCTGAGAAAGCCAAACACCCTGTCAAATGGCTCCAACGGAAGTGCATCTGATTTATGTGTGTCGGTGTGAACGAGTCCAGAAGCCCTTCTAACCCACGAAGAAAAGGATCATTTTACAGTTTCCCCTTGCTGCCCTTCTTGGCCACTTGATATCTGTGTTCCAGGATAAGATGGAATAGAAGGGTCTCTCAGTCACGTGTAAACAGGATTACCCAGCAACAGAGCAGGGGGCCTCCCCAGTGCACACCACCATCGCTGCTTTACCCTGCAAGTCCCTTTCCATGGCTGCACCATAAATAATTCACGTTGTAAACCTGGCATTGGCGTAGGGTTTCCCCATCGTTCTTCTAAATGTGGGAGGTAATCTCATTTTTGCTTGCCAGATTTCCATGTTATTGTTGATGCAACGTCAGGCAGTACAGACAAAAGCCCAGTGGATCTGGCCAGAAGACCTGGCTCCAGATGCCACGTACCATTCACTGGCTGTGTGACCAAAGGACTTTAGGGAAATCCTTGTGTTTTCTGAGCTTCAGTTTTCTCATCTGCCAAGTGGGGAGAATAGGACAGATTGATAGGATTGTGGACAGGGGCCCAAACGTGGACAAAGTGGTTCTCTACATTGGAAAGCACGACATAAATATAAAATACTCTTTTCAAAAAAAAATAAATTAAAAAAATAAATAAATAAAATACTCTTTTCACGATTATGTTAAATGAAATCTGCAAAGGAGAGAAAAACGTATACTGGAAAAGAGTTTCCCTAAAACAGAGGTTCGCTCAGGGGATTCACAATCTCCTGAAATGGAATGCAAAAGCAATCTACATTTGCATGGTGGCGCTCTTCCGGAGAGAGGGCCCCCAGGTTCATAAGCGTCTCAGAGGTCTGTGATCAAAAGTAGGGCCAAGATAAAATTGAGGAGGCCTGATTTCATTTCCTAGAAGACTGAAGATTTCTAAATGGTGGCAGTCTGCAGCACCCCGCAGGGGTCGGTGCCCGGAGTGCACTGGGTCATTCAGCGTCCCCCTAAACCTCATCGTCCTTCCATTCAAGTTCCCCAGGTCAAGGACAACCTTCTGACTGCCTGGGAAGTTGGAAATGTCAGCACCCAGGGAGCCCCGGTTACCCTGGAGACTCCCCAGGAGACGTCCCTGTATAATACAACATAAACTAAAATAAACGGATGTTCAAAGAGTAAGTTCCAGCAATCACAACTTCTCATAGGATCAATAACAGTATCACATCCTTTGGTAATCCATTTCAAGTACAGATGTGGGAGAATTCCCTAGGGAAACTGTACACCAACAGGTATCCTCCAAGCTCGTACTGTGAAATCTCATTTTATGAAGAGCCACAGGATGTGAGTGGGGGGAAGAACTGATCTCAAAAGAAGTCAGAACATATGTGGAATCTAGAAAAATGGTACAGATGAACTTATTCGCAGAGCAGAAATAGAGACACAGACGTAGAGAACAAACTTATGGATACCAAGGCGGGAAGAGGGGATAGGATGAATTGGGAGATTGGGATTGACATATATACGCTACTGATACTATGTATAAAATAGATAACTCATGAGAACCTACTGTATAGCACAGGGACCTCTACTCAATGCTCTGTGGTGACCGAAATGGGAAGGAAATCTAAAAACATAGGGGATATATGTATACGTATAACTGATTCACTTTGCTGTATAGCAGAAACTAACACAACACTGTAAAGCAACTCTACTCCGATAAAAATTAATTTAAAAAAATTAAAAGAAGTCAGCACATTTGGCTTCAACTCTTAGGTCTCTCATTAACTAGTTATATACCCTTGAACAGGTCACTGAAGCACTCCTGACCTTGGCTTCCTGATCTGTGAAATAATGGTATCAGAATTGGGGCTTCCCTGGTGGCGCAGTGGTTGAGAGTCCACCTGCCGATGCAGGGGACGCGGGTTCGTGCCCCAGTCTGGGAAGATCCCACATGCCGCAGAGCGGCTGGGCCCGTGAGCCATGGCCGCTGAGCCTGCAGGTCCGGAGCCTGTGCTTCGCAACGGGAGAGGCCACAGCAGTGAGAGGCCCGCGTACCGCCAAAAAAAAAAAAAAAAAAAACTGATAAGTTCTAAGATCTCTTCCCAGTGTCAAACTCAATTAACTTTTTTCAAATAAATTTATTTATTTAATTTATTTATTTATGGCTGTGTTAGATCTTCATTGTTACACTCAGACTTTCTCTAGTTACGGCGAGCAGGGTCTACTCTTCCTTGTGATGCACGGGCTTCTCATTGCGGTGGCTTCTCTAGTTGCGGAGCACGGGCTCTAGGCGCTCAGGCTTCAGTAGTTGTGGCACGCAGGCTCAGTAGTTGTGGCTCGCGGGCTCTCGAGAGCAGGCTCAGTAGTTGTGGCGCACGGGCTTAGTTGCTCTGCGGCATGTGGGATCTTCCCGGACCAGGGCTTGAACCCATCTCCCCTGCACTGGCAGGCAGATTCTTAAACACTGCGCCACCAGGGAAGTCCCACAATTAATTTTTTTTTTAATTCTGCAAGATTCAGAAAATATTTGTATTTATATGAAATGATGGATGTTAACTAAACATATTGTGATAATTATTTATGATACATGTAAGTCAAATCATTATGCTGCACATCTCATACAGTGCTGTATGTCAGTTACATCTCAATAAAGTTAGAAAAAAAGAAAAAATAAAGGTATCACAAACCAGCCTTCACCATAGCTATTAAAGTTGAACGAATACAGGATATCCTCCGTAACGATAAAACATTATTTCCACTAATTTAGCACTTACTTCACATTCGATCTCAGGTCTCTTCCACCATTCCCTCTCTAGCAAGATTTAATATGAAGTGTTTCTGAATTGTCTTGCGATACTACAGACAAAAGCAATTCGTTGTTCTCTTCCTAGAAGGCCTTCTAGCCCTTCTCAATCCCTACAGCCCTAGGTACCCAGGATCACCATGACACCCATGTTGCCCAGAAGGCTTGTTCCACAGCACACATGAGAAGAGTTCCAATACCCTCTCAAGAAAACTTGTAGAGTCAGTGTGAGGTGAAGGGCAGGCAATATGGGAAGAGCAAAACTTTGAAATCAACCTTAGCATCTAAGAGACAAGTTCTAAGACAGCATCTACCATTGATGTTTCTGAGTACAAAAGTGTAGGCCAAGACAAAGACTAGGAGATGTCGACTGATATCTTACTGACTTACAGTTCATAAAGCATTCTTCTATCAAACTTGACACCCACTCAAAAGGACTAATTCCTTAAGTTGCTTTGGGGAATGCACACTTTCCCTAACCGGTAAGAGTACAGACTGGTACCTCTTTTCTGAAAGATGACTGGACAATATACAGTAAGAGCTAAAACAAAGCTCATACTGTATGGCCCAGTAATTCCACCCTTGCAATAAATTTATGCTAAGGATACAATCATAGATATTCATAGTGATTTACGAATACAAATTTTCACTTCTGCTGCTGTGTTCCTCCAGAACATCTGGAAACAACTCAAAGGGCTAAGGGGTTGGTTAATAAATTATGAGACACTCAGAATGGTATCATATGTAGTCATATGGTTAAAAATGTTTTCAAATAAAATTCAATGACGGGGGGTAATGGTCATGACATAATATTGAAGGTGGAAATGTAGACTATAAAACCCACATAGTACAATATGATCCTATGTTTTTTTAAAAAGTATATATACATATGCATAGGAAAAAGACTAGAAGAACATACACATTGTATATATACACACATACATAGAGAAAAGACTAGAAGGAAATAAAATTTTAACAGTGGTTATTTCCGGAAGGTAGGATCATGAAAGTCACCCTTTACTGTGTTTCCCATATATTCTAAAGCAGTGACTCTCAAACTTGAATGGGCATCAATATTTCCTGGAGGCCTTGGGAAAACCTCCAGAGTTTTTGGTTTAGGAAGACCTAGATGAGACCCGAAGTTTACACTTCTAACAAGTTCTTAGGGTATGATGATGTCTGGTCCAGGGACCACACTTAGAAAAGTCCCTGTTTATTTGTAACAATCGAAAAGCATTTAAGCAATTAAATGTTTTTAAAAGTTTAAATAAAACAGCCCCGGGACTTCCCTGGTGGTCCAGTGGTTAAGACTTGGTACTCCCAATGCAGGGGGCACGGGTTTGATCCCTGGTCGGGGAACTAAGATTCCGCATGCCACACATCACAGCCAAAAAAAAACACAAAAAAGTAAAAAAAAAAAACAAATAAAGCAGCCCCCAAATAGTAAATCTATTTAGAGTACTGACAAAGAAATCTGAATTTTCAGATACTATTACCAGTTCTATTAAGGATGTAAAAAAAAACACCTCCATAGAGTAGTGAATGCTTCCTATTATTACCATCTTCATCATCATAATGGTAACAGCTATCAACTGCTGAGCACGTATTATGCACCAGGTGTTGCTTCAAGAGCCCTGCATATATTATTTCAAGGAGTCACAACACTTGTGCATGGAAAAGTATCACTATTATCTCATTTAAAAAGGAAGAAACAACTAACATTCAGGGAGGTTGAGTCCCGCGTTCAAGGTTGCATGAGTGTAAATGGCAGAGCTGGGAGTCAAAGACCAGCTTATCTGACTCTTTCAAAGCTCTTGGTCTTCTGCGTACAGGACACTGAAAACATTTTCCTCTTCCTGCAAAAAGGCACTGAGGTATTGTTGGAAGAGTCAACCATTTGACATGGTTTAAAGAACACTGGGGAGGCATAAACAAAATACATCCCTTACCTCTCTCACAGGGCCCCTTTCATCAGAACCATGATCTAGAATCACTACTGTTACCTCTAGGAATTTTCTTTCTAAATTAAAATACCCTGGCGGAGTAACGTATTAGGGTGATACACTGTCATTAGTATGACAGAGTGAATATTTTTAACAGGCTGCATGAACATAGGGCATGCACTTCCTTATTCAAGAGTCAAAACACAAAGTCAAGGGATTCTTTTTTTTGTTGCTTCAATTGATACCTTATAGTATAGTAAAGTGATTCAGTTATACATGTATCTACTCTTTTTTATCTTTTTTTTTTTTGTGGTACGCAGGCCTTTCACTGCTGTGGCCTCTCCTGTTGCGGAGCACAGGCTCCGGACGCGCAGGCTCAGCGGCCATGGCTCACGGGCCCAGCCGCTCCGCGGCATGTGGGATCCTCCCGGACCAGGGCACGAACCCGCGTCCCCTGCATCAGCAGGCGGACTCTCAACCACCGTGCCACCAGGGAAGCCCTATCTACTCTTTTTTAGATTCTATTCCCATATAGGTCATTACAGAGTACTGAGTAGAGTTCCCTGTGCTATCCAGTAGGTCCTTATTAGTTATCTATTATATATATAGTAGTGTGTATATGTCAATCCCAATCTCCCAATTTATCCCTCCCCTCTCTCTTTCCCCCCTGGTAACCATAAGTTTATTTCCTACATCTGTGACTCTATTTCTGTTTTGTAAATAAGTTCATTTGTACCATTTTTTTAGATTCCACATATAAGCGATATCATGTATTTCTTTTTTAAAAAGAATAAAATCTCGTGTCATTATGCATTGAACAAATCATTGTTTTTAAAATAATAACATTAAGTCAGAATTGTTCAGGAAAATCACTATGTGATGATGAGAACTGAAATTATCCTGGGGAAATTTTGATCAGAGAAAAAGGCCGAATAGGTTTGAACCTGGGTGGGGCATCCCAGGCAAGGCAGCAGGAGCAGATTAAAGGTGGTGCGTGCCAGGGCCGGGGTCTGGATGTTGGTATATTTCAATTGATCTTTATTATCCGAAATGGAAACGTCTATATATTGCAGAGAAGCAGCCATGACTCATCTTCTACAACTGTCAGGGCTGATTCAAAGCACTTCTGAGTGCCTCACGTGTCTCCAATGGTTTCAAAAGGCTGCCTTCTGGGGAAGGTGGGTAGGGGTGGGAGGGAAGGAGATTTATACCCCCTTCACTCCCATCCCCCGCCACCCCCCGGACACCACCATAACTGCACCAAGTGAAGACACAGGCCGACGCGGCCAGCGGAGCTGAGACGCCTCCCTTTTCACCCAACATCTGGAACCGTACTTGGAGATTCCGTGTGTACAAATACGCTAACTAACATTCTAACACAAAGAATCTGACCTCGATCTAGACGCACATACAACTGGAGAGCCCATTAAGGGAAGTTTGCAGGGCATGAGGGGTTTGTGGAGATGAAGTCTTAAACGTATCCAGATTTGTAACAAATTTTAATTTCCAAATTATGTAAAAAGTGGAAATGACTTCTTAGATAACTTGGCAGGAGATTAAAGGTCAAATACAGGCAGATTCAATCAGTACAGATATGATCACATAGTCTTAATAATAATCACCTTAATAACCTTCCCAAATGGCAACAACTTAGCTTTTTAATGCTTAACCTCAAAAACAGTTGCTTAAAAAGCAAAGCAATTTTTCAGCCAATAGGACTAATGCTGAAGTTTAAATGTCATTGTAATACATTCCTAGGCACCTGCTCATATGGAATTATGAAACAAAATTAACTTTATTTTTTATTTATATATAAATACCCTCGAATCCAATTTTATTGAAGGTTAAGTAAGGGATCAACCTACTATACAGAACCTAAACTTAAGTTATATGTAAAAACGGCCTGTTTCGGCTTTGCTCCTCACTCTAGAGCTTATATTTTTATTGCTTTGGTGCCGTGTGTTACGCTCTCAGCGGAGGCTGGAGATGGTAAGAGTGCAGGTATTGTGCCATATAAAATATGTACTAAGATAATTAAGAATTGTGAGTGACACGAATGCTAAGTCTACATGAATAAAACTGCAACAACTGTCACTTAATTTCCAGCGAATTCAAAATTATTCATGCTGAAAAAAAAGCCGAATGTGTTTCAGGTTACGTATTAACAATCCACTTTAATGCGTTTTGGGGAAACTTACTTTCCCTTAAGTTTAACAACTATAGCTCAGAAGTAAGATGCAATGGAAGGAAAATCACAACTGTGTGAAAACAGTACTTCCATGTGTGTAAATACACGTGCATGCACATATACACACATTCATCTACTTCAGGACTTAAGAAATATGATAAAAGCAAAAACTACATATTACAGCAGAAAAGACGTAGTAGAAAATAAAGAAGAAAAAAATTGATGTTTCTACTTCTATAACTATTTACTTTTTTTCAGTATAAGTGATAAAAGGCAAATAAGTATCCCAAACTACTATAAACAAGAGTACTATCTAGTCTAGTATTAGTGCATAGTCAAGCCCAGGCCACAGACGTAACCTAGTATGTTTAAAAATTTTAACATTAAGCTCTAAGAAAAACCAAAGCAAAATAACTATATAACTCAAGGGATAGAAGTCTACCGCACCTCCCAAGGATCTACTTAGACAATTTACAAGTCTTCATGTGTGAAAAAGCATTAACTATAAATAACAGTGAGAAAACGGAGTTTTTCCACAATTTGGGATTTGGGTGAGGACGATTACATCATGAATTGGTTTCCAGTATTTTTGGAAAGCCAACTGTCTTGGGTTAAAAATATGAAATACTGTCACAGTTAAACAATAAAAAAGGAAAGGACGTACTATAATACTCTGACTCAAGGGAAAAAAACAATCCACAAATACAAAGTCGCTTTCAACATGTGAAGCTGTTTCAGAGACTCAATTTATTTACAAAAAAATAGAGCTCAAATTAGCCAACCCAGGAATTGGTACTTCTAAACAACTCCTCTGATTGTTACTGGTTTACGCAGTGTTATCGATCCCAAGATTCCAGGTGGCTGTCAAATTTCAGAGTAGCCTGATATTCCTTATCATTATCATAGTAACTTACCAGAAAAAAAGAGAAATAGAATTAATGTATTTTCAAAGGCAAGAGTTGCTTTAAAGACTAAATGACACCCTTATGGAGTAAACAAATTTATATGTGACTTTTTATACATTACTCACACTTATCATTTTATTTAATCTTCATGATCTGGAGATCTAAAGAAATGTTCACAAGGGTAAAATAGTTTTGTTTGGTCATAATTTGACGTCAGCACATAAGAACAAATGGTGTCCTATTGCTTAATCAAGAGCCAGGTCCCCCTAGCTGACAACGTAAATGTGAAACACTAAATGGTGACATACAGCATAAACATACTAGGCTCACATAACGGTCAGAACCATGGCCTCATTTTTCAAACCACTGTACTTTAGAAACAGTATCATGCAAAATCATTTACAGGACATCTAGATGCACCTCCCATCAGACAGTTTGTGACTTACTTGCAATGATCCAAACATACTATGGCCTTTCTTGCTTCTGCACCTACATAAATGCCCTCTCCCCTGTGCTTCCTGATAAAATGTAACGCATTCAATGTCACCTCTTCAGAGAAGCCTGCCCGGATTTCTCCACTGAAAGTCAATCCCTGTGACTTTTGACTAACTCAGCACGTATTTGTTTGTTTGACAGTACTTATTACATTTTATAATTATTTCCTTTGCTGTGCTTTTTTCCCTGTGGTCTGTTTCTCCAACTCCATTGTAAGCTCCATGGACACAGGGGCCATAACAGTCTTGATCTGAGTGATGCCTGGCACCAGTTCAAACGCCCATTCTTGAAGTCCTTTCCAAGCTCCTCCTGTAGACCTGACTGCTATGTCTACACTTCCATTACATAACCGAACTGGAATTAGAACCAAATTGCTTCCATCTCCGCATCCCTCATTAAATAAGATGGGAATTTCGTCTTGCTCATTTGTCTTTCTCAGGTATCTTGTACACCGTACAGGATAGGGGTGTCCTTCTCAACGAGGATGAGATTTGATCCCTTGAAGGGTGTCTATCATATGACCTAAAGGAAAAGGGCTTTAAAAACAACTGAACACTTGTTTGCCTACGTCTCATCCAGCTCCCACCACAGATACTGATATGTCTCCCTTTGCTTCCTCAGGTGACAGTAGTGACCCACACATTAAAGGTGTGAGTGAGCTGGCTGTGGAACCAGCTGCCCGGAAGGGGAGAGAGCGAAGGCTGAAAGCAGGGCAGGGTGAACTGGCAGCCTTAGTGTTTACTTTCAGGATGCACTGTTCAGAAAAAGAAAGCAAAAACGTTTGGCTTAAGTGATAAACTAATAACTTAAAATGGAGAAGATGCTTCTTTTCGCACGTATGGACCACAGACTAGCCTAGATGCTTTATGCATACGATCTCAAAGGAACCTGCAAACTGGGAAGGTGCCTGACAGTTAAGGGAAATGACGTTCAGAGAGGATTCCTCCCTTTCCCAAAGGCCACAGAGCCAGCAAACGGTAGTGCTGGGATTCAAACCAAGGTCTGCTCCTTCCTACTTGCCACAGTCAACGGTAAGAAAGGACCAGTCTGTCTGCCCATTCTCTTTCCTTCTCCCAATTCTTCCCCATTCTTCATCCCTCCCCTCCCTTCCCTTTTACAGAAAAAAGGACAGTGACAATGGCAAATGTACTCTGATGTGTGTTGGGATCAGGGCGACCGGCTGATTATGCCTAAAAGAGCACATAACCACGATAATAATACAAAACATATAGTTTATCTTATAAAATATCTTGCCCACACACCTCCAGATAGCAAACTGGCTTTTAGAAGCTATTTTATACATTACTGCATTGGTCTGCTGGGGCTGCCATAATCAACTACCACAGACTGGGCGGCCTGCACAACAGAAACTGATTTTCTCCCCGTTCTAGAAGCTGGACGTCTAAGATCAAGGCATCAGCAGATCTGTTTTTTCCTGAGGCCTCTCTCCTTGGCTTGTAGACGGCCACCTTCTCACTGCGTCCTCACATGGTCTTTCCTCCTTGGAGTGCAACCCTGGTGTCTCTCTGCGTCCAAATTTCCTCTTCTTATAAGGACACCAGTCAAATTAGATTAGGGCCCCTCCTAAGGGGCCCTAATCACCTCTTTAAAGGCCCTATCTCCAAACAAAGTCACACTCTAAGGTGCTGGGTGTTAAGGCTTCAAAACATGAATTTTTAGGGGGGACCGAATTCAGCCCAAAGCAGCCACTATCTCCATTTTCTTAATAGTCGAGTAACTGGAATAGCACAAAGTCGGCCCTACATATCTGGTTCTGATTAATCATAAATTAAACATGTACAGAAGGGCCAAACAGACAAAATTACAGACAACAGAGGTTAAAGGAAATTCAGCTCTCTCAAGAGCACATTACTTTGACGTAACTCAAACTACTGTATACTTATATAGAATATTATACGACTTATCGTATTCATTGACATAATCTGAGTTAGGGGAATAAAGGGCATGGCAGTCTGACTCTATCATTCTTCTTTGTGTTTTCCACTACGGGTACCACTTTGGTAGATCAGAAAGAGAAGGAGATAGTCAGACAGAAAGGTTAAATTTCTCTGTAGTTATACAATATCCCGTATTCTTTCATCCTTTAAATAGTTTCTCAAAAACGCTGGTGTCACTTGAAATCTTCAAACTGTGCATACTCTTTAAGGAAGGGCCTCTCCTTTGTTAGGGCTCAGTCTTCAGGGGGCTCCACGTTGGCACCAAATTACACACCGTAGAACAAAGAGCCCCTCCCTACGGTTCAAGGGTGCCGAGAAGCAGGGGTTCTGATGGCAGCTTTCAGATGCTTTTTTTTTTTTTTTTTGCGGTATGCGGGCCTCTCATTGTTGTGGCCTCTCCCGTTGCAGAGTACAGGCTCCAGACACGCAGGCTCAGCGGCCATGGCCCACGGGCCCAGCAGCTCCGCAGCATGTGGGATCCTCCTGGACCGGGGCACGAACCCATGTCCCCTTCATCGGCAGGAGGACTCCCAACCACTGCGCCACCAGGGAAGCCCTTCAGATGCTTTTTGATGACAAATGATAATATTAAGCTCCTACTCAAAGGCAGCCTACAATAATTCTCCATTCCCTGATATTAAAATCCTGTCAGGGAACATAAAGCTAGCCTCATACCATCATGTACCCCCCTCTGATTAAAGCACTCTTCTGTGACAACCAGCCTCAAAGAAGCAAAGGTGGCAGATGTCAGGGCTAAAGCAGAATGGAAGTGAGACAAACCTGAAAAAAAGATGGACACAGGAGGGTGGAGACACAGTGCTGGAGGGCGCAGGTGCACAAGGCAGAATGAGATGCACCAAAAGGAAGCAGAAATTTGATCTGCTGTTCTCCCGTCACAGTACATCTGCCCTATCGGCCTTAGATTTTATATATTTATTTATTTTTTATTTTTTATTTATTTTTGGCTGCATTGGGTCTTCATTGCTGCGTGTGGGCTTTCTCTAGTTGCGGCGAGCAGGGGTTACTCTTCGTTGCAGCGCGTGGGCTTATTGTGGTGGCTTCTCTTGTGGTGGAGCACGGGCTCTAGGTTCACAGGCTTCAGTAGTTGTGGTTCACGGGCTCCACAGCTGTGGCTCACGGGCTCTAGAGTGCAGGCTCAGAAGTTGTGGCACGCGGGCTCAGTAGTTGTGGCTCACAGGCTCAGCAGTTGTGGTTCGCGAGCTCAGCAGTTGTGGCTTGCAGGCTCTAGAACGCAGGCTCAGTAGTTGTGGCACACTGGGTTAGTTGCTCTGCGGCATGTGGGATCTTCCCGGACCAGGGCTCGAACCCGTGTCCCCTGCGTTGGCAGGCAGATTCTTGGTCACTGCACCACCAGGGAAGCCCCGGCCTCAGATTTTAAAAGTACTTACTCCTAAAGTAACTGTTGAGACATCCAGCTAAACAGGATGGAATGGAAGCATTTCCGTGTACTCCCCTTCCTTAAAATCCACTGGGAGAAGGGAGAGAATGATTTCTTAAGTGAAACATACCCCCATCTCATACCACAAACTCTGATGAAGGGCAGCTGAATTCAGGGAAATTTAATCCCAAAAGAGGGGAACACTGGTAGTTGACACAGAGGTCCTTAGAACTTAAATGTGATCACAGATGTTTTTAACAGTCCTAAAAGCCCCATCAAGCGAGCCTTCGTTGAAGCGCTAATATCTAAGTGTGAGGGTTTGCTGGGAGCAAAGGGGGAGCAGTGAGTATCCCCAGGGAAACTCGTTCCACAGCAAACGACAAGAGGAGCCGAAGAGCGAACACCTTTACTATGTGAGCGAGGACGTGAGAAGAATGAGGGAGAGGATGCACTGAGGCCACATCAGCCCCCGGAGAGCCTCTAATTCCACTGCTGGACCTGAATGGGGAAGACCTGAAAAGGGAGAGGGATCTTGCTTAAGCAAATACATAGCTCAAATGAGAAATCGAGCTGTTGCTAGATAATTCATATCATGGGAACAATAAAAATGAATGAAATACAGCTACATGCAACTATATGGATAAATCTCATAACATAACGGCAAGTGAAAGAAGCCGGAATGCATACTGAATAACTCTAATTATACAACATTCAAAATCAGTGACACTAAGTAATAACACTAGAAGTACAGACACTGGTTACCTCGGGGGCAGAAAGCCTAGGGATTGATTGGAAGGAGGGCTAAGGGGGAACTCTGACTCTGGTGGTCTTCTATTCCCTGACCTGTGAGTTTTTGCAGGG
The DNA here is from genome assembly GCF_963455315.2 of Globicephala melas. Lineage (NCBI taxonomy): Eukaryota > Metazoa > Chordata > Mammalia > Artiodactyla > Delphinidae > Globicephala > Globicephala melas. Next base: position 5,526,722 of record NC_083315.2, on the reverse strand, counting down.
TGATAATTAACTGAGCTATAAGTCTATGTTGTATGAACTTTTTGTGTGTTATGCTTTAATAAATACATTGGGGAGAGAGAGAGAGAGAGAGAGAGAGAGGGAGGGAGGGAGGGAGGGAGGGAGGGAGGATAAATAAGCAATCCTATAGGCATCTTAGCAGAAAAAAAAAATCACCCAGTAAGTGGAAAGATCAGGCTGGCCTCTGATATCTCTCTAGCAACATTCAATGTCAACAATGTCTACAAAGTGCTCGTAAAAGGAAAGGTTATTCAAGACTTTTACACCCAAACAAATTATCTATCAAACAAGAAAGAGCAGACATTCTCAAGAAGGCAAGAACTCAGGACATAAAGGCGGCTTTTAGAAAAACAGCTACTTGACAATTAAATCCAGGTAATTAAGCAAAAACCAAGAAGCCATCAACCTACTTTGAAAAATACAGTTTAAAAATATAGTTACTGGGAGTTCCCTGGTGGCATAGTGGTTAGGATTCTGGGCTTTCACTGCCGTGGCCCGGGTTCAATCCCTGGTCAGGGAACTGAAATCCCGCAAGGTGCACAGCATGGCCAAAACACAAAACAAACAAAAAATATATATAGTTACATATATTCATATATAAAAAATATATATATATGATATATATAATGTACATCTGTGTATAAGACACCTCGCTGCTGCCCATAATTTTAATTTTTACTTAGAGTGATCTTTTAGGAATTAATACCTTAAATTTCTTTGTCTCAAATAGTAAAACTTCCATAATTTCTTCACTTGATTTTCCTTTCTTAGATTCAAATAAAATTTAACACTTTAAAAAATATTATGTTCTTTAGTTATCAATATAATTGCCTTTCTACTTCCTGACCCACTCTTCTGTCTGTATCAGAGACATATCGTGAATGATAGTCACTGAACCATAATAATTGTTATTTCAAGTTGGTGAGGTTTTGAGTGAATTTTTGATCTTTCTAAATGTTTCAGTTAAGATAACGAACATAAATTACTGTATAAAAGCAACACAGTATTTTTTTTTCCAAAGTGAATTAGTTGGGGCCAGAAAAAGTAGACCCTTCCTTTTGTTCACCAACCTCCTTACCCCGCCAAAAAAAACCCTGCAAAATTTAATGTACCTAAAGCATAGACCCCATTCTCTATGATCTGTACCCACTGGGTGAAGAGAGCCACAGGGTTCAAGGAAGATGAGGTGCCTTGCCAACAAAACAGATAAAACAGGATCCCCCAAGAGGAAAGAAACTACATGTGATATAACTGCTCTACAAACAAGATGACACACTCTGATGATTAAACTTGTTTTCCTGTTATCAAACCAACACTCTGAACTCCAGATCATTTTCCCTAACAACTTGCCTGGAGTTAACGAGGGTAGAGTTTCCAGCAACTAATTAACGCACATCCCTTCCAGCACAAGCTGTCAGCCGGTGATTTCCGCCGAGATGGCCACCAGTGAAGGAGCAGGTTGCCACCCTCTCAACTGCGGTGACACACAGCCACTGCCTTGAGACTCAGCTCACCTGGGTGGGCAGGTAAAGATGTTCTACCTGGCTGCATCTTTTGTAATAATGACACTGAATAGGTAACTGGAATGGAGACAAATGATGCAAACCCTCCCAGAGCATCCAATTCAATTTCCATGTTAAACAAAAACAAACTCTCCCTATTCTAAGTACACGTTTCCGGCAAACTCAAGATCACAACGAAGACCAATTAAAATTCAAACAGAAGCTCGTAAGAATTTGACAGCTCATTTTCCTTAGATACGGCAGAAGGCTGTTCAATGGTGGATCACGGCTACAAACATCTAAAGTATTACTGATCAGGCAGGGTGATCGTGGAGCTGGAACTCCAAAGTTTGAATCTCTCAAATACGCTAAGTGTCTAACTCAGGGCACTGTGTTGGGCACCGGTTTCAGGAGACTCTTAAGGAGAACTTTCTGCCTTTTCACTCCAGATCCATACCGTGCACGGGCCCCTGAAACTTCCAGTGGTGCGATGAGTAAACATTAACAGTAAAGTGATAAAAATAAGAAAGAAATTAAAACAGTATTCAAGACACCACTAGCCAAACGGCGTCGTGCTAATGACTTCTACTTTTAGATGACAAGTCGTGCTATTTAAACAACCAGATTTCACTGCAGACATCCTTCAGGAACAGGTACCAAGGCAACCACGCCGATGCCAGGCTGTGGGGAGCTGTGGAGGACCGGAGGAGGAAAAGCACACTTGATATACTGATAAGGATCCAGAACACCACCACAAACTTAAAAAAATCATCTGAAGAGAAGCTGAAAACTGGACTTCATTCAACATCCATCTGGCATCTCGGAAAAAGAAATAACTCAGGACTCCTTGTCTTTACAAAAGTTGATATTTCAAAACCGCAAGTAAGGAAGATTCTCATCCTCTGAATGAGATTACTTTAAGAGATTTGCGGTTGACATTTTAGTGATATTTCTGGACATGCCATCTTGGGTTGATTACTGAGGTATATGGAACATTAAACTAGTCCTTCCCCTAACGAAGTCCAGTTAGGGCAGCTAAGCTAAAAGCATGACATCGTTGCTGTCAAAGTACGTCACCAGAGAGTCCCATTTCAAAATAGTTTTTGTGTCAAAAGCTATTCATCATAATATCAATATATAGAATGAGGGAGGCAAGCCATACAAACTTCATGTCTCCCCCAAATGAATAATGAAAACGAAATCATGCAGACACCTACACCCTACATCAAATGTAGCCCCAAATCCCAGTAGAATTAGGATCCTGACCGGCCAGCTGGCACGATTCTGGAGGATGAGAGGTGAAATGAATGATTTTCACGAATGTAACTGCATGATAAAGCTCATGTGTCCGTCACTATGTGTGATAAGGATGAGTAATGGCCCCCAAATATAGTCAATGTCTCAATCCTCGGAACCTGTGAATGTCAGCTTATGTGGCAAAAAAGGACTTTGCAGAGGTGATTAAGGAACCTGAGGTGGGGGAGTATCTGGCCAGGCCTGATGTCATTACAGTGGTCCTTCTGTGAGGAGGAACCAGTGTGAGAGAAGGCAGAGATGACGGAAGCAGAGGTGGATGGGACACATTTTGAACACGGAGGACCACAGACAAGCACTAGAAACTGAAAAAAGGCAAGGAAACTGGATTCTCCCTGAAAGTGTCCTTAAGGAGCCAACTCTGCCCTCACCTTGATTTTAACACAGTGGAAGTGATTTGAGACGTCCGACCTCCAGAGAGTAAGTGAATAAACTGGTGTGTTGAGGCACTCTGCGACAGCACCGACAGGAAATCAACACACTATGCAGAGATACTCTGGCGAACTACACTGGCCCTTTGAAGCTATTCACAATGTCACCTTCTTCCACTTAGTAAACCTTTCAAGGCCTCAATGTACTTACTGTTCATAAAATGTCTATGAAAGTTGTTACCTCCTGTTACAAACTGTAATACAGCATGTGTTTAGCTTCGCACAGAAAGTCTGCAAATTAAATATGTTTATACATTCTTACAGAAGCTATAAAACATATTAGCAACAGTTCAAAAACAAATATTTACACTTCTATATCAGACCCATAAAATGGACATTCCTTTTTTTGTAACACCTTTATTGGAGTATAAATGCTTTACAACGGTGTGTTCGTTTCTGCTTTATAACAAAGTGAATCAGCTATACATATACATATATCCCCATATCTCCTCCCTCTTGCATCTCCCTCCCACCCTCCCTATCCCATCCCTCTAGGTGGTCACAAAGCACCGAGCTGATCTCGCTGTGCTATGCAGCTGCTTCCCACTAGCTATCTATTTTACGTTTGGTAGTGTATATATGTCCAGGCCACTCTCTCACTTCATCCCCGCTTCCCCTTCCCCTTCCCCATGGCCTCAAGTCCATTCTCTACGTCTGTGTCTTTATTCCTGTCCTGCCCCTAGGTTCTTCAGAACCTTTTTTTTTTTTGGATTCCACATATATGTGTTAACATACGGTATTAGTTTTTCTCTTTCTGACTTACTTCACTCTGTATGACAGACTCTAGGTCCATCCACCTCCCTACAAATAACTCAATTTCATTTCTTTTTATGGCTGAGTAATATTCCATTGTATATATGTGCCACATCTTCTTTATCCATTCATCTGTCGATGGACACTTAGGTTGCTTCCATGTCCTGGCTATTGTAAATAGTGCTGCAGTGAACATTGGGGTACATGACTCTTTTTGAATTATGGTTTTCTCAGGGTATATGCCCAGTAGTGGGACTGCTGGGTCACATGGTAGTTCTACTTTTACAAGGAACCTCTACACTGTTTTCCATAGTGGTTGCATCAATTTACATTCCGACCAACAGCACAAGAGGATTCCCTTTTCTCCGCACCCTCTCCAGCATTTATTGTTTCTAGATTTTTTGATGACGGCCATTCTGACCAGTGTGAGGTGATACCTCATTGTAGTTTTGATTTGCATTTCTCTAATGATTAGTGGTGTTGAGCATTCTTTCATGTGTTTGTTGGCAATCTGTGTATCTTCTTTGGAGAAATGTCTATTTAGGTCTTCTGCCCATTTTTGGATTGGGTCATTTGGTTTTTTTCATACTGAGCTGCTTGTCAATTCTGGAGATTAATTCTTTGTCAGATGCTTCGCTTGTAAATATTTTCTCCCATTCTAAGGGTTGTCATTTTGTCTTCTATATGGTTTCCTTTGTTGTGCAAAAACTTTTAAGTTTCATTAGGTCACACTTATTTTTGTTTTTATTTCCATTTCTCTAGGAGGTGGGTCAAAAAGGATCTTGCTGTGATTTATGTCATAGTGTTCTGCCTATGTTTTCCTCTAAGAGTTTTATAGTGTCTGGCCTTACATTGAGGTCTTTAATCCATTTTGAGTTTATTTTTGTGTATGGTGTTAGGGAGTGTTCTAATTTCATTCTTTTACATGTAGCTGTCCAGTTTTCCCAGCACCACTTACTGAAGAGGCTGTCTTTTCTCCATTGTATATTGTTGCCTCCTTTATCAAAAATAAGGTGACTACATGTGTGTGGGTTTATCTCTGGGCTTTCTATGCTGTTCCACTGATCTATATTTCTGGTTTTGTGCCAGTACCATACTGTCTTGATTACTGTAGCTTTGTAGTATAGTCTGAGGTCTGGAAGCCTGATTCCTCCAGCTCCGTTTTTCCTTCTCAAGATTGCTTTGGCTACTCAGGGTCTTTTGTGTTTCCATACAAATTAAATTTTTTGTCCTAGTTCTGTGAAATATGCCATTGGTAGTTTGATAGGGATTGCACCGAATCTGTAGATTGCTTTGGTTAGTATCGTCATTTTCACAATATTGATTCTTCCAATCCAAGAACATGGTATATCTCTCCATCTGTTTGTCTCATCTTTAATATCTTTCATCAGTGTCTTACAGTTTTCTGCATACAGGTCTTTTGTCTCCTTAGGTAGATTTATTCCTAGGTATTTTATTCCTTTTACTGCAATGGTAAATGGGAGTGTTTCCTTAATTTCTCTTTCAGATTTTTCATCATTAGTGTATAGGAAAGCAAGAGATTTCTGTGCATTAATTTTGTATCCTGCTACTTTACTAAATTCACTGATTACTTCTAGCAGTTTTCTGGTGGCATCTTTAGGATTCTCTAAGTATAGTATCATGTCATCAGCAAACAGTGACAGTTTCACTTCTTTTCTGATTTGCATTGCTTTTATTTCTTTTTTGTTCCTGATTGCTGTGGCTAAAACTTCCAGAACTATGTTGAATAACAGTGGTGAAAGTGGGTAACCTTGTATTGTTCCTGATCTTACAGGAAATGGTTTCAGTTTTTCACCATTGAGAACGATGTTGGCTGTGGGTCTGTCATATATAGCTTTTATTATGTTGAGGTAGGTTCCCTCTATGCCTACCATCTGGAGAGTTTTTATCTTAAATGGGTGTGGAATTTTGCCCAAAGCTTTTCCTGCATCTATTGAGATAATTATATGGACTTTATCCTTCAGTTTGTTAATATGGTGTATCACATGGATTTGCATATATTGAAAAATCCTTGCATTCCTGGGATAAACCCCACCTGATCATGGTGTATGATCCTTTTAATGTTCTGTTGGATTCTGTTTGCTAGTATTTTGTTGAGCATTTTTGCATCTATGTTCATCATAGATATTGGCCTGTAGTTTTCTTTTTTTTGACATATTTGTCTGGTTTTGGTATCAGGGTGATGGTGGCCTCGTAGAATGAGTTTGGGAGTGTTCCTCCCTCTGCTATATTTTGGAAGAGTTTGAGAAGGATAGGTGTTAGCTCTTCTCTAAATGTTTGATAGAATTCGCCTGTGAAGCCATCTGGTCCTGGGCTTTTGTTTGTTGGAAGATTTTAAAACACAGTTTCAATTTCAGTGCTTGTGATTCGTCTGTTTATATTTTCTATTTCTTAGTAGTTCAGTCTCGGAGGTTGTGCTTTTCTAAGAACTTGTCCATTTCTTCCAGGTTGTCCATTTTATTGGCATATACTTGCCTATAGTAATCTCTCAGGAACCTTTGTATTTCTGCAGAGTCAGCTGTTACTTCTCCTTCTGCATCTCTAATTTTGTTTGAGTCTTCTCCCTTTCTACATGATGATTCTGGCTAAGGGTTTATCAATTTTGTTTATCTTCTCAAAGAACCAGCTTTTAGTTTTATTGATGTTTGCTATTGTTTTCTTCATTTCTTTTTCATTTGTTTCTGATCTGATCTTTATGTTTCTTTCCTTCTGCTAACTTCGGTTTGGTTTTTTTTTTTTTTTGTTCTTCTTTCTCTAATTGCTTCAGGTGTAAGGTTAGGTTGTTTATTTGAGATGTTTCTTGTTTCTTGAGGTAGGATTGTATTGCTATAAACTTCCCTCTTAGAACTGCTTTTGCTGCATCCCTTAGGTTTTGGGTGGTCATGTTTTCATTGTCATTTGTTTCTAGGTATTTTCTGATTTCCTCTTTGATTTCTTCAGTGATCTCTTGGTTATTTAATAGTGTATTGTTTAGCCTCCATATGCTTGTATTTTTTACATTTTTTCCTGTAATTGATACCTAGTCTTATAGCGTTGTGGTCAGAAAAGATACTTGATACGATTTCAATTTTCCTAAATTTACCAAGGCTTGATATGTGACCCAAGCTATCATCTATCTTGGAGAATGTTCCATGAGCACTTGAGGAGAAAGTGTATTCTGTTGTTTTTGGGTGGAATGTCCTATAAATATTAAGTCCATCTTGTTTAATGTATCATTTAAAGCCTGTGTTTCCTTATTTATTTTCATTTTGGATGATCTGTCCATTGGTGAAAGTGGGGTGTTAAAGTCCCCTACTGTGAATGTGTTACTGTCGATTTCCCCTTTTATGGCTGTTAGCATTTGCCTTATGTATTGAGGTGCTCCTATGTTGGGGGGATAAATATTTACAATTGCTGTATCTTCTTCCTGGATTGATCCATTGATCATTATGTAGTGTCCTTCTTTGTCTCTTGTAATAGTCTTTATTTTAAAGTCTATTTTGTCTGATAGGAGAATTGCTACTCCAGCCTTCTTTTGATTTCCATTTGCATGGAATATCTTTTTCCATCCCCTCACTTTCAGTCTGTATGTGTCCCTAGGTCTGAAGTGGGTCTCTTGTAGACAGCAGATATACGGGTCTTGTTTTTGTATCCATGCAGCCAGTCTATGTCTTTTGGTTGGAGCATTTAATCCATTTACATTTAAGGTAATTATCGATATGTATGTTCCTATTCCCATTTTCTTAATTGTTTTGGGTTTGTTATTGTAGGTTTTTTCCTTCTCTTGTGTTTCCTGCCTAGAGAAGTTTCTTTAGCATTTGTTGTAAAGCTGGTTCGGTGGTGCTGAATTTTCTTAGCTTTTGCTTGTCTGTAAAGGTTTTAATGTCTCCAGCAAATCTGGATGAGATCCTTGCTGGGTAGAGTAATCTTGGTTGTAGGTTTTTCCCTTTCATCACTTTAAATATATCCTGCCACTCCCTTCTGGCTTGCAGAGTTTCTGCTGAAATATCAGCTGTTAACCTCATGGAGATTCCCTTGTGTGTTATTTGTTGCTTTTCCCTTGCTGCTTTCAATACTTTTTCTTTGTATTTAATTTTTGGTAGTTTGATTAATATGTCTCTTGGCGTGTTTCTCCTTAGATTTATCCTGTATGGGACTCTCTGCACTTCCTGGAGTTATTTCCTTTCCCATGTTAGGGAAGCTTTCAACTATAATCTTTTCAAATATTTTCTCGGGTCCTTTCTCTCTCTCTTCTTCTTCTGGGACCCCTATAATTCGAATGTTGGTGCGTTTAATGTTGTCCCAGATGTCTCTGAGACTGTTTTCAATTCTTTTCATGATTTTTTCTTTATTCTGCTCTGCGGTAGTTATTTCCACTATTTTATCTTCCAGGTCACTTATCCGTTCTTCTGCCTCAGTTATTCCGCTATTGATTCCTTCTAGAGAATCTTTAATTTCATTTGTTGTGTTGTTCATCATTGTTTGTTGCTCTTTAGTTCTTCTAGGTCCTTGTTAAACGTTTCTTGTACTTTCTCCATTCTATTTCCAAGATTTTGCATCATCTTTACTGTCATTACTCTGAATTCTTTTTCAGGTAGACTGCCTATTTCCTCTTCATTTGTTTGGTCTGGTGGGTTTTTACCTTGCTCCTTCAACTGCTGCGTATTTCTCTGTCTTCTCATTTTGCTTAACTTACTGTGTTTGGGGTCTCCTTTTCGCAGTCTGCAGGTTCATAGTTCCTGTTGTTTTTGGTGTCTGTCCCCAGTGGGTGAGGTTGGTTCAGTGGCTCGTGTAGGCTTCCTGATGGAGGGGACTCATACCTGCGTTCTGGTGGGTGGGGCTGGATCTTGTCTTTCTAGTGGGCAGGGCCACATCTGGTCGTGTGTTTTGGGGTGTCTGTGAACTTAGTATGATTTTAGGCAACCTCTCTGCTAATGGGTGGGGTTGTGTTCCTTCCTTGCCAGTTGTTTGGCATGGGGCGTCCAGCACTGGAGCTTGCCGGCTGTTCGGAGGAGCTGGGTCTTAGCGCTGAGATGGAAATCTCTGGGAGAGCTCTCGCTGACTGATATTACGTGGGGCTGGGAGGTCTCTGGTGGACCAATGTCCTGCACTCAGCTCTCCCACCTCAGAGGCTCAGGCCTGACAACAGGCTGGAGCACCAAGACCTTGTCAGCCACTCGGCTCAGAAGAAAAGGGAGAAAAAAAGAAAGAAAAAAAAAAGAAAGAAAGAAAAAATCTTTTAACTATTAACATAAAAAAAACTTAAAAATTATTAAAACAAAAAAAATGAAAACTTTTAAAAAAGGGAGCAACCAAACCAATAAACAAATCCACCAACGATACCAAGCTCTAAAAACTATACTAAGATAAACATAAAAATGAGAAACACGTCCATCGCAGACAGCAAACCCCAAGTCTGCGGTTGCTCCCAAAGTCCACTGCCTCAATTTTGGGATGATGTGTCGTCTATTCAGGTATTCCACAGATGCAGGGTACATCAAGTTAATTCTGGGGATTTAATCCACTGCTCCTAAGGTTGCACAGAGAAATTTCCCTTTCTCTTCTTTGTTCGCACAGCTCCTGGGGTTCAGCTTGGGTTTGGGCACCACCTCTGTGTGTAGGTCTCCCTCAGGCAATTGTTCCCCACCCAGATAGGAGGGGGTTAAAGCAGCAGCTGATTAGGGGGCTCTGGCTCACTCATGCCGGGGGGAGGGAGGGGTACAGTAGTTATAATTGGAATGAGGGGTGAGCCTGTGCAGCAGAGGCTGGCATGACGTTGCAACAGCCTGAGGCATGCCGTGTGTTGTCCCGGGGAAGTTGTCCCTGGATCACGGGACGCTGGCAGTGGCGGGCTGCACAGGCTCCCATGAGGGGAGGTGTGGATAGCGACCTGGGCTCGCACGCAGGCTTCTTGGTGGCGGCAGCAGCAGCCTCAGCGTCTCATGCCCGTCTCTGGGGTCCATGCTGATAGCCGCAGCTTGCACCCCTCTCTGGAACTCGTTTAGGTGGTGCTCTGAATCCCCTCTCCTTGCGTACCCCAAAACAATGGCCTCTTGCCTCTTAGGCAGTTCCAGACATTTTCCTGGACTCCTTCCCGGCTAGCTGTGGTGCACTAACCCCCTGCAGGCTGTGTTCACGCCGCCAACCCCAGTCCTCTCCCTGCGCTCCGACCGAAGCCCAAGCCTCAGCTCCCAGCTCCCACCCGTCCCAGCGGGCGAGCAGACAAGCCTCTCGGGCTGGTGAGTGCTGGTCGGCACCGATCCTCTGTGCGGGAATCTCCCCGTTTTGCCCTCTGCACCCCTGTTGCTGCACTCTCCTCTGTGGCTCCAAAGCTTCCCCCCACTACCCCCGTCTCCACCAGTGAAGGGGCTTCCTAGTGCGTGGGAATCTTTCCTCCTTCTCGGCTCCCTCCCAGAGGTGCAGGTCCCATCCCTATTCTTTTGTCTGTTTTTCTTTTTTCTTTTGCCCTACCCAGGTACATGGAGATTTTCTTGCCTTTTGGGAAGTCTGAGGTCTTCTGGCAGCATTCAGTAGGTGTTCTGTAGGAGTTGTTCCACGTGTAGGTGTATTTCTGATGTATCTGTGGGGAGGAAGGTGATCTCCACGTCTTACTCCTCCACCATCTTGAAGGTCCCCTTAAATCTATTCTACTGGCTGTCTTCTGTGCAGAGTATAAAGTTTCAAAGAAGAAGAAAAGTGAATGGATAAGCCCAAGCTCCTGGCTACTCAGAGTAGGGATGGGAGTGATGGGGGGGATGAAGGCTAGAAAACCAGAGAAAAACTAACTGTATGTGAGTTTACCTGCTCAAGACTCTCTTCCCTACTCTTCACAGCCACAAAAGAATGAAAAGGTCGAGACCATTAAAGTCATTAAAACCAAGATACTATGACTCTCGGAGGCTATGTCAGGACTTGAGGTTAGTTAGGGGGTTTCTTCTCATTTTGTTAATGGCATGCATTTCACTGTTCACGTCTAAGACTGCTTGCAAAAATGGCTTGAATTATCCCCCTTCCTGTAACCATGCCCTTAGGCCTTTGCAAATTGACTCTGGGCTTAGTCATATGACTTGCTTCGGCGAATGGGAGATTAACAAACATGAACCAAGTAGACACTTGGAAAGTACTTGTGCATGCAGGCCCTGCAGAGCCTTGACTTACAGCCTGCCAGCCCCAGGCCTGTGAGTGAGACCAGCCTAGATCACCAGCCATCAACCAACCCGCAGCAGACCCCAGATACCTAACGGAGCTGACTAAGTGTCAGCTGAGACAGATCTCACCAACAGAAGTATGAGTGAAGAAAACAGCTTTGTTTTAATCCACCAGGTTTTAGGGTAGTTTATTATTATGTCATTCAGTAAAAACTATAACTGTGTATAGTATAAAAGCTAACACAAATACACTGCAGAAATTTTCAAAAATTTAGAAAGAGAAAAACAAAAATGACCTAGAATCCGAAAGACATTAATCAGTAATTTTTGATTAACTCACTTTTATGTAGCTATGTAAATATTCTCTGTAATTGGACTCACCCTGTAAATTCAACCTCATACTGTGCTGTTGTAAGCATCTCTCGTAATCTACCATAGTTTATTTAACCATTCTTCCATCAATGAACTTGAAAGTGGCTTTAAATACCTCATGTAGGATTAAATATCTTATTTAGGAGAGAGAAGCACTGATAAAAGGTAGCTGTTACTATCATTATCATTACTGACACATTTTCAACTTCATTCGTTGATAAAAATTGATCAGCTTAAGACAATCAAATGAAAAGTTATAAAAATCCTATTAACACAAAAATGCAATGTTATTCAAAGTGGTGTTTGCTACAGTTTGAGTAGTCCTCCTGGGGTTATCATTTGACAGTGTAGAATACGCCAGCCTGAAGAAAAAAAAAAGGTGTGATCAACTGAGGCTCAAAGTCCTGTTATGTACGATTCAAACACAGACCAGAAGATTTTTGTTAAGGAAGTCAGTGAAGAGATAGAACTTAAAAAGTATACTAAGCAAGGACTTCCCTGGTGGCCCAGTGGTTAAGAATCTGCCTGCCAATGCAGGGGACTCAGGTTCGATCCTTAGTCCGGGAAGATCCCACATGCCGCGGAGCAACTAGGCCGGTGCGCCACAACTACTGAGCCTGTGCTTCAGAGCCCGTAAGCCACAACTACTAAGGCCCGCGCACCTAGAGCCCACGCTCCACAACAAGAGAAGCCACTGCAATGAGAAGCCCGTACACCACAACTAAGAGCAGTCCCTGCTCACCACAACTAGAGAAAGCCCGTGTGCAGCAATGAAGACCCAACACAGCCAAAACATAAATAAATAAATAAAAATTGCTTTAAAAAAAAGTATACTAAGTGAGCAAAAGCTGTGGAGTACCAATGAAAAGAATGAATGAAAAGAACAAGCTTGATCTTTTGGTCACTGCCCTAGGAACACAGTAAGCTGAGAAATAACACACTCCAAAGATGCTGTAAAGTCGGGCAACTCACTTTCCTGCATTCTTGTACAGCAAATTATAGCTAGCAAAGTCCTTTGGATAGCAATCGCTTTCACTTGGGTCAACTGAAATGACCAAACAATGAACCTTGAACACCAACCATTGATCTTGCTAATTGCATCTGCCACTATACTTCTTTTGTTTCCAGGCAGCCCTCTTTTCCAACACTATTCTGACTGTTAAATGGTCAGAACACACAAAGTGACAGATTTAGTGTTTCGCTAGCAATTTATGTAACTGACTGCAGCGCTGTCGTTGTAGTGAATCATGATTTATTTGTCTCACGTTGTAGCACATAACCTTTTAAATGCAAGGGGTAAAAAGCCAAGACCTTTTTGAAGTTTATACAGAACCATCTACCGCTATATCCTATGAACTAGATTTGAAGGAGGACCAATCAAATGAGTGATGGATTTCTTTTCTGTCCGTAGCTGTCACTTCACGCACAAGCCACTCATGTATCCTGGGCTCAGTCACTGTCTTTATTTGCACGTGATTCAGAGGAAAATCTGGGAGATATACATAAATGACATTTGTACCAGTCAGCTAACAGAACCTAGATTAGGGAGTCAGAAGGAATATTGGGGTGAGAATTCAACACTGAAGGGTCCATGGATATATTTGGATATATATTTTAAAATTCCTTGAATTATACGTAAAAGTTTGTATGTGAAAATATACATTTTGGACAGAGTTCCTCTACAGGTTTCACTGCCTTCATAAAGGACTCAGTGATTCTTTTTTATTTATTTATTTTTGTCTGCGTTGGGTCTTTGTTGCTGCACGCAGGCTTTCTCTAGTTGTGGCCAGTGGGAGCTACTCTTCATTGCGGTGTGCAGGCTTCTCATTGTGCTGGCTTCTCTTGTTGAGGAGCACGGGCTCTAGGCACGCGGGCTTCGGTAGCTGAAGCACATGGACTCAGCAGTTGCGGCATGCAGGCCCTAGAGCGCGCGGACTTCACCGCACAGGCTAAGTTGCTCCACGGCATGTGGGATCTTGCTGGACCAGGGATCGAAACTGTGTCCCCTGCACTGGCAGGCAGATTCGTAACCACTGCACCACCGGGGAAGTCCAGGAGTCACTGATTCTTGAAAAGATTAAACATGCTGGCTTATAGGAATGGGACCTTTTGTTGCAAAATAAAAGAAAGTGAAGGCAGAAATAAGCGTGTAAACAATGAAACAATATCAAGGGACATCAAGTTTTACACCAAGGTTTATAAATAAAGAGGAGAGAGAAATCGTTTGTGTTAAAGGGCTGAACTGTGTCCTCTCCCAAAAAATTCATGTAGAAGTTCTAACTCCCAGTACCTCAGAATGGGACTGTATTTGGAGACTGGGTCTTTACAGAGGCAGTTTAGTTAAAATAAGGTCATTAGTATGGTCTCTAATCCAATATGACCAGCGAACTTCTAGGAGTAGGAGAGGAAATTTGGACATACAGAGAGATACCCAACATGTATGCATACGGAGGGACGACCATAAAGACATGGGTAGAAGGAAGCCATCTACAAGCCAGGGAGAGAGGTCTGGAACAGATCTTTCCCTATAGCCCTCAGAAGGAACTGATTCTACTGATACAATGATCTGGAACATTCCAGTCCCCACAACTGTGAGAAAATGAATTTCTGTTGTTTAAGCCACCCATTTTGTTATGGCAGCCCTAGAAAACTTATATAGTTGGTCTTAGTTACAACAGTGGATTAAGAAGATAATTCAAAAGGCAATAAAGACCAAGAGATTTTTCTGGGGGGTTAAAAACTTGGTAAATACCGAGAACAAAGGAGGAAAGGGCCTTAATGAACATTTGTAGTAACATGTAAGATTATATGCATAATACTCCCTGACATTTACAGAACACTGCAGGGCACATAACCTTTTCCAAGTGCACAGGGAAAATCTGTCAACACAGACAATATGGTGAACCATAAAACAAGGCAATCAATTTTAAATGGCTAAGAGTCAAATAGATTATGATGCCTGATCATAACATAATTAAGAAATCAATAACAAAAAGATTATAAAATCTCCAAATATGTGACAATAAAACATTTCTAAATAACACACAAAGAAAAAATTACAAGAGAATTTGGAAAATACTTTGAACTGAATGATAATAAAAACAAAAAATGTGTGGGATGCAGCTAAAACAATGATTACAGAGAAATTTAGTTCTCTAAATGTTTATATTAGAAAAGAAGATTGCAATTCAACAATTCAAGTTTTCACCTAAAGAAGCTAGAAAAATCTGAGCAAACTGTACTCAAACTAAGCAAAACAAATCAACGAAATATAAAACAAAGAATAAAGGAACTCAGTGAAACAGTAACACAGGATATTTGAAGAGACTGATAAAACTGAAAGTCTAGCTAGATCATTTAAAGTGGAGAAAAAAGAGGAGAAACAAAAATTACTAGTACGACAAATAAAAATGGGGACATCATAATAGATAGTATAGAACAATTAGAAGAAACACAAAATCTCTAACATATGCAAATTACCAAATGACACCAAAAGAGAATGTAAAGGGTCTTACAGCTATGGGAAAAAAACAAAACTGAATCCATAATCTAAACTTTCCCACAAAGAAAACTTAAGACTCAGATGGCTTCTCTAGTGAACTCTTTCAAACAGTTAAGAAAGAATATCAATTTTATACCTTTTATAAGATCAGGATATTCCTGATACAAAAACCATACAAAGATACTAAAAGAAAAGAAGAAAACTATAGACCAATACCCTTCATGAAGTGAACAAGGTAGAAAATTTTAAACAAAATATTAATAAATCAAATCCAGAAATATATAAAAAGGAAAATATAGAAAACAAAAACCATATGATCATCTCAATGATGCAAAAAAGCATTTAACTAAATCCAATACCCTTTCATGATAAAATCATTCTACAAACAAGGAATAGAAACACAATTCCTAAACCTGACACAGGTCATCTACAAAAAACTCAGAAAGGGCTTCCCTGGTGGCGCAGTGGTTGAGAGTCCGCCTGCCGATGCAGGGGACACGGGTTCATGCCCTGGTCCAGGAAGATCCCACATGGCGCGGAGCGGCTGGGCCCACGAGCCATGGCCACTGAGCCTGCGCATCTGGAGCCTGTGCTCCGCAACGGGAGAAGCCACAGCAGTGAGAGGCCCATGTAACACAAAAAAAACAAAACAAACAAACAAAAAACCCTCAGAAAACATAATACTTATTGGGGAAAAACTGAATATGTTCTCCCTAAGGTCGGGAATAAAACAAGGATGTCTGCTCTTACTACTTAATTTCACTATTTTACTAGAGGTTGCAGCCAAAGCAATTAGGCAAGAAAATAAAATGCAACCAGCTCTGAATCGGGTCTTTCAGGACCCAGTCCAGCTGCCAGTTTGGGGCTGCAGTCTTCTAACAGCCTGACTGGGGCTGGATGAACCACTTTCCTGTTCAGTTCACAGGGTTGTTCGTAATACTGCATCTGGCTTTCCTCAAGAGCAAGTGATCCAAGGCAGAATGTGAGAGAGAACAAGAGAGCACACCCAAGATGGAAGCTGCAGTGCCTTTTATAACCTAACCTCAGAAGTGACATCATTTCTCTCTTGTTCTCACTTGGACACAGAGAACAACAGGAGGAGACCACAAAAGGGTGTGAATACCAGAATGCAAGGATCACTGGGGTCCACAGTGGAGTCAGGCGACCAGAGGAGAAAAATCACGTGACCACCTCAATACATGCAGAAACAGCATCTGGGAATACTTAATACTCATTCATAAAAACTAAGAGGAAACTAGGAATAGAAGGAAACTCAACGAGATACACAGTATTTTCTAAAGACATAGTTAGTAACCACTTAATGATGAACAACAATACTTTACTCTTAAAATCAAGATAAGGCAAAGATATTCCTACTCACTGCTTCTCACCCTGTATTAAAGGGCCTAGCAAGTGTAAAAAGAAAAATTAAAAAAGATAATAATTGGAAAAAAGAAATATAATTTTTATTTGCAGACAACACGACTGTGCATATAAAACATCTTATGGAAGACGCTCCCCTGCACACACACACACACACACAAAAAGCCAAACCAATAAACAACAGCAACAACAAAAAAACCCTACAGGACTGTATAAGTAAATAAGGAAAACCATACTAGCCAAGGACATTTTACAAAAAACTGCTGCCTTTCTAAATACTAAGTAAAAATGAAATTTTAAAAATTCCACTTGCAATGGCATCAAAAACATAAAATACTTAACTATAAATTTAACAAAATATAGGCAAGTAAAAACTACACTCTGGGCTTCCCTGGTGGCGCAGTGGTTGAGAGTCCACCTGCCAATGCAGGGGACACGGGTTCGTGCCCCGGTCCGGGAGGATCCCACATGCCGCGGAGCAGCTGGGCCCGTGAACCATGGCCGCTGAGCCTACGCGTCGGGAGCCTGTGCTCCGCAACGGGAGAGGCTACAACAGTGAGAGGCCCACGTTCCGAAGGAAAAAAAAAAAGAAAAAACTACACTGCTGAAATTTTAAAAACCTAAACAAATGGAGAAATATACCACGTTCACAGAGTAGAAGACTCTACTGTTAAGATGCAAACGCTCTCCAAATTGATCTATTAATTCAGTCAAATTTCAATAAAAATCCTAGCAGGCTGATTCTAAAATGTATATGCATGTAGAAAAGATCTAGAATAGCCAAAACAATTTTGAAAAAGGGGATTTACACTACATGATTTCAAAACTTCTAATGACGCTATGGTCATCAAGACAATGTGGTACTGTTATAAAAGTATGAAAACTGGAACATAATATATAGCCCAGAAATTTACCCACACTTGTACAGTAAATTGGTTTGTGACTAAGCACCAAAGCAATTCAATAGGAAAAGGAAATGGTGTTGGACCAATTCAAAAATTTCTTTCTTTCTTTCTTTTTTAGCTGTGCCGTGAGGCTTGCAGTATCTTAGTTCCCCAACCAGGGATCAAACCCACGCCCTCAGCAATGAAAGCACGGAGTCCTAACCACTGGGCCGCCAGAGAATTCCCTGGACCAATTTTTTATATGGAAAAAAATTTCTAACATACACAAAATTTAATTTGTGCTGATCATGGATCTGTATCTCCATGAAAGCACAGATTTTTCTTTTCTTGTCTCTACCATCAAACACGCTGATACCTCCCCTAAGAGACTTAAAACACATAAGTGGTGAATAAATATTTAATAAAAGAACTATGCATGAGGAAAAAACACGCCATAGTAGAAAATAACGGGAAGGAAACTCTTGGGATACAGAATGGTCAGGAAGGGCTCACTGAGAAAAAAAGCATGTGCGTTGGTACCTGAAGGCACCAGCTCTGCAAATACTCAGGAGATGAAAATTGCAGGCAGAGAGCAAAGATCATGAAGAACTGGATGAGGAAGTCCCTAGTGGTCCAGCAGCTAGGACTCTGTGTTCTCAGTGCCGAGGGCCCAGGTTCAATCCCTGGTCGGGGAACTAAGATCCCACATCTCACACGCTGAGTGGCACACCCCCCCCCAAAAAAAAGAAAAGGGACTGGATGAAAGCCATTTAGAGTAGCCTGTGAGTGAACGAGTGGGAAGAGTAGCATAAAAAACAGGAGGCCAGGGACTTCCCTGGTGGTGCAGTGGTTAAGAATCGCCTGCCAATGCAGGGGACACGGGTTCGAGCCCTGGTCCGGGAAGATCCCACATGCTGCGGAGGAACTAAGCCAGAGCGCCACAACTACTGAGCCTGCGAGCCACAACTACTGAGCCCACATGCCGCAACTACTGAAGCCCACGTGCCTAGAGCCCGTGCTCCACAACAAGAGAAGCCACCTCAGTGAGAAGCCCGCGCACCGCAACGAAGACTCAATGCAGCCAAAAATAAATAAATAAGCGAACAAACAAGCAAATAAATAAATAAAAGGGCTGTAGTAACAGTTTCCTTTAAAAAAAAAAAAAAAAAGGAGGCCAGATCATCTGGGGTCTTATAGCTCCACAGAGTACATTCAAGAATTCTAACCACAGAAATGATGTAATCCAATTTGTGATTTTATAAAATGGTCTTGACCACTGCATGAAGAATGGATTGGAAAAAGCCAGGTAGGAAGCAGGAAAGCAGAGAGGAGGCTCTTAGAGCAACTCAGGTGACAGAAGAGGATGGTGTCCTCTCTCCAGGATGGAAGCTCACAGATAACACTGGAGCTGACATTCTAGCAGATTTGGGTATTAGCTCTAATTTCTATTTTGTCACTTTCAACTCTTTGTTGACTTGTTTTTTTTTCAAAGATTCCCTTTATGAGGGCAGGGATTACGTCTATTTTGTTTACCGCTGCTCTCCAAACCCAAGAGATTACAGGAATGACTATCTATGAGACTGGAGGTCAGAACCTGGCATGATATGGTACAGGTGCTGTCCAAGGAGAGCCACCTCCTTAAAACAGCAAATAGGAAGGCAACAGGGAGAGAGCACTGCGGCCCGTGAAACCCTAAAGTATGCTAAGAATGCACATGGGCTTGTTTACCAATATGAGAAGGCAGGCTACAGCCCAAAACTTTACGAAGCACAGACGGCACCGTTAGATGCTCTCCTGCAGTAGGCAGTCAACTTATGAAAGTATTGGTTGAAAACATGAACAATTCTAGAAAGGTCTAAATAAACATAGATAAGAAAGGCTAACTGTCACACCAGTCAGAATGGCCATCATCAGAAAATCTATAAACAACAAGTGCTGGAGAGGGTGTGGAGAAAAGGGAACCCCTCCTACACTGTTGACGGGAATGTAAATTGGTACAGCCACTATGGAAAACAGTATGGAGGTTCCTTAGAAAACTAAAAATAGAGCTACCATATGATCCTGCAATCCCACTCATGGGCACATATCCAGAGAAAACCATAATTTGAAATGATACATGCACCCACCCCAATGTTCACCGGAGCACTGTTTACAATAGCCAGGACATGGAAGCAACCTAAATGTCCATCAACAAATGAATGGATAAAGAAGATGTGGCACATATATACAATGGAATATTACTCAGCCATAAAAAGAAACGAAATTGAGCTATTTGTAATGAGGTGGATAGACCTAGAGTCTGTCATACAGAGTGAAGTAAGTCAGAAAGAAAAAGACAAATACCGTATGCTAACACATATATATGGAATTTAAGAAAAAAAATGTCATGAAGAACCTAGGGGTAAAGCAGGAATAAAGACGCAGACCTCCTAGAGAACGGACTTGAGGTTATGGGGAGGGGGAAGGGTGAGCTGTGACAGGGCGAGAGAGAGTCATGGGCACATACACACTAACAAACGTAGTAAGGTAGATAGCTAGTGGGAAGCAGCCGCATGGCACAGGGATATTGGCTCGGTGCTTTGTGACAGCCTGGAGGGGTGGGATAGGGAGGGTGGGAGGGAGGGAGACGCAAGAGGGAAGACATATGGGAACATATGTTTATGTATGACTGATTCACTTTGTTATAAAGCAGAAACTAACACACCATTGTAAAGCAATTATACCCCAATAAAGATGTTAAAAAAAAAAAAAAAAGATGTGGTACATATATATAATGGAATATTACTCAGTCATAAAAAATGAAACAATGCTATTTTCAGCAACATGGATGGACCCAGAAATTGTCATATGTGTGAAGTCAGAGAAAGACAAATATCATATGATATCGCTTATATGTGGAATCTTAAAAAATGGTACAAATGAACTTATTTACAAAACAGAAACAGAGTCACAAATGTAGAAAACAAACTTATGGTTACCAGGGGGGAAAGTGGGCGATGGGGGGGGGTATAAACTGGGAGACTGGGATTGACATAGACACACTATTATATTAGAAGAGATAACTAATAAGGACCTACTGGATAGCACTCTGTAAAGACCTATATGAGAAGAGAATCTAAAAAGAGTGGACAGATGTGTATGTATAACTGATTTACTTTACAGCAGAAACTAACACAACATTGTAAATCAACTATACTCCAATACAAATTTTAAAGAAAGACAGGTGAACCCATGATGAGTTGTGACAAGGCACAATTTGGGGTCTGTCACTAAACTGCTGGCCTTGACACCATGAAGAACCTCATGCCCCACTTCACCCCTTCCCTACCTCCACCCCACCCCCAAGAGAAACTCCCACTCCCACATGTAATACCACCTGGGTCTGGCTCAGTAGAACATGACTTATTTTTTTATGTGGGCTAATATTATAGGAGAAGCTTTACGGGACATGCTACATCAATGTAAGGTATTATATATGTATTCAGGTGATAGGAACTGTATTTACAGATATGCCTCTGGAATTAAAAAAAAAAAATTAAATCTGGAAGCTCAGCACTGCCGGCATTTCTCCCAGGGCAAGAATACATTTAGTGTCCTATTAAATCAAAGGACGGTCCACTGGAAACAGTGGCACGCTTTACCAGCTGGTGTTAACAAAGATTGATGCACACGTTCAATCACACCCAACCTGACATTGGGCTTCCAGAAATTTATAATACAGAATGGAAACGTTTTATGTGTTGCAACTTCCCACCCCCTTTAAAGCAGTAACTCACCAGGCAGAAATATAATTCATTTAGCATTTTTAAAATCCACACTTAAAGCATTTTCCGGGGCTAAAGATGCACTGGAACAGAATATATAAAACGAAACTTGTTAAAAAATAACATGTAGGAAGACCTCGTGGGAGCCATTTTTGATGATCAACTAAGGCCATGGGAATCCAAGATCAGGATATGTTATTTTGCGTGAAGTATGGCGAAAGGAATATTAACACAGAAATAAAATGTGAGCGCACGTAATATAATTCAAGGTAAAACTCCAAAGTCGGGGAAAGATTTCTCTATCCCTCACATTTTCTTTATTTTCCAAAGAATGAAATTAAGGCATATGTTTGGAACCACTGCTGTCATCTAGTGATAAATGATGC
Source organism: Globicephala melas (assembly GCF_963455315.2). Taxonomy (NCBI): domain Eukaryota; kingdom Metazoa; phylum Chordata; class Mammalia; order Artiodactyla; family Delphinidae; genus Globicephala; species Globicephala melas. The sequence continues at coordinate 5,505,265 of NC_083315.2, read as the reverse complement.
CTTTTCACGGGCTCAGTATTGATACATTTATGGATATACTATTAGAGGAATATTTATTTTTGAAGTCAAAATATCGGAACTGAAAATCGGATGCTGTCAATTACAAGTCATGTCCATAAGGCAGCTCTGGGCAAGTCACCATCTCCCTATACACCTTGGTTTCTCCATCTTTAAGAAGTGGCCAAAAAGCCCTCCTTGTCTATAATATAGAACTGAGATGAAGTCCACGACACCATTTTATAAATCATGGTATTTTGTGTAAAAAACCAAAGTATTTCTGGAAATCTATCTAGCTTAAAAGTAACTTCAAAAACGTTCATGATCAACTGACAAAATCAATTTTGTACACGAAACACAGTTTCTAGTTCTGTAGGAAAGTGCTCGTTAAGCTAACATATCACGGGCCGTGGCAACCACTTCATAGACTACCAATTTTGTCTTCTGAGGTGTGTATCTTTGTTACTATCTAATCTATAGTGCTTTTTTTCCCATAAAAGTGCTATTTCTTTATGTAGACTATATTTTGCTTTGTCCTAGAATGGGGCACGGAACAAAAGCGGCAAATGGTCCCACCCCTATAGTGAACCTGGAAGAGTTACCCCAGACTGTGGCAGTTCTACGTCTGGTTCCTCATCTAATTGGCCGTGTGACCTCAGCAGGTTACTCTACACCTCTCAGAGCTTCATGTGTCCGTCGGTAAAATGGGGAGAAAGCCTCCAACCTCGCACACCTGTTGCGAGATTTACCTGAGGAACTATGTAGAGAATGCCTAATGGAACAGTTTACGTGCTCAGTAAATCTTAGCCTTCTCCTCCTACATGCTTTTCGCTTCTGTGGACCAACACAGAAACGCCACAATATTAAAAACAAAATAATAAGATACGTAATCCTAAGGGACGTTAAACACGCAAATAGATGCTCCGGCACCTGTGACCCTCCTGGCTCCTCTCAGCAGACCTGCATCCACTTCTCCCGGCTGCACACGGCCCTGCGCCAGACTCCACAATCACACTTGGGCCTTGGAGGACACTCTCCCGAAGGCTCTGGCGGGGGTGACTAAGAGGCAGGATCAGGATCACCTCTTCCAAGGGACAGAGAGAGAGGCCAAGAGCTTTACTGACAACCATGGTAAGGTGAGTTACAAGTTACACCAAGTACCCCCGGCGTGCCTCTCGCCGGACTACTGTGCGTGGTCAGCATTTTCCACGTTACAAGTTTGGGTCCGTCCAGAAGTAACCTGGGCTTTGCAAACACAAGTGTCTACAGGGGCCAGTGAAATCAATGTAGTGAGAAAAGCAAAAGAAACAGTAACGTGAGTGAGGGGACTGGCGCTTCCAAAAGTCTCAAACTCTTGATATTTTCTACATAAATTGAGTTTGAAATGAGAGTATGTTTATCATGTCATTTGAAACTTGTGCACTGCTCTCCAGACCACGCCGCGGGCAGCATTCCAAACTAAATCTTACAAAGCCTGCAATTGTTCTGACTCACAGGATACCGACGTTGTGTTTTATTTTTGTATCTTACAAATTAATTTTAAAAGGAAAGCAAAACATACAAAATACTGTATAACCCTGTTACATAATTTCTCCGTTTCTGTTTAATGAGGAATATTCAGAGGCTCAGGTGAGGATCTTGGTGAACTAGAAAGTGCTCCCCAGTTGGAAGAAAGCCAGCTGCTATCACTACGGCCAGTGATTAACATGGGGGTAAGTGACTGGCTCAAGGTCATCTGTCTTGGGATGCATGGAGACAGGACGGTGACCCAGGCCACTGGACGCCACCCACCACCCTCTCAACTATGCTGTCCCATGTCTTGATTTCATTCAGACGTCTTAAGACGGACACGTGAACAAAACCAAGAAGAGAAGTAGAAAAGAGGGCCAATTCAGCAGTACTACTTCTTACTTAACCTAATCAGACAGACCATGACCTATTTCTACCTTTCACAAACAGGATTTAGGCAGAGTAAACCAATTCTGATAACAATATAAGGTTGCTAATCCAGAAGAGAGAATCTGGACTAAAAAAAAATTTGTTGAATTTATCATGCTCTTGGTATCTGATTTTTCTGGAGATGGTTTTGTAACTGCCATGACATCTTTTCTCAAGAAAAGAGTTAAAAGACTTCACATGATAGCTAAACTAGTTTGCCCAGGTCCACAACAGTCTCCCTTTGTTCTAGATCTTTAATGTGTTTAATGTATAACAAAATAAGAAAGATTTAGAAAGATGGATTTATTTAAGGGGCTTCAAACATGAATCACTAATACGTAGACAAGTGACAAAAGGATTACGGTGTATGCACACATCAGTAATGTTAAAAAATGAAAACAATTAGAACGGTGGTTATCAAGAGTTCTGGGAGAAGGAAAAAATCGTCAATGAAACGAGCAGTGTCACAAAAGGTCACATAAGACAGTGAGAAATTAAACCACTGGAAAACCAAGTTATCCCCAGCAGGGAGGCAGTTTAAGATCTTACCATGGGATGAAGAAGGGAGCCAGAGCAAGCATGCCTAAGTGTTCAATACTTCGGACAAGTTCACAGTCTTACAAAGGACATCCAAAGTCAAGAAGTGAATGAACGAATGAGTGAATGAAGCAACCAAGCAACAAGCTAACCACAGAGATTTCTAAGTAGAAGAACCCGGTGACCTGCTCCCAGCCTCAATTCTAAAACTCACAAAAAGGGCAGAGCTTGGAAAATCATCTGTGAAATCAAACGTGTATCAGGAAAATGATGACGATGGGACTGAAAGGATGGCAGTGAGACCCTTCTTGCCAGACCTCCTGTCTGCCAAGCGTGTTGCTCGCGTGGAGTCCTCACCCTCTCCTCCCCACTTCTCTTCCCTTGCAAGTCCCTTCTGTGACACCCCTTTGCTTTTTCTCACCTTTCCCACTGCAGGCTACATCTCAGCCTTTCTTTTATCCAACTCATCACAGTGTGTTGGAGACGGGCGTTTGGACTTTCTCAGCCATTGCCTCTCACCAAGTACTCAGCCTCTAAATAGTCAACGTTTAATAGTATAAAACTCCACTGTGTGTGTGTGTGTGTGTGTGTGTGTGTGTGTATTATTCTTTTAATCCTCACATCAATACTATGAGAAGGGACTACTACTCTTACCCTCATTCTACAGGAGGCATGGAGGGTAAAATAACTTGTCCACAATCGCAGAGCAAGGAACTGGGAGAGTGAGATTTGAACCGAAGCCTAGTGATGAGATGAGCTATAACCTACTACATAAATTAAAACATGTTTTAACCCTCTGGGTAAGATAACTGGCAACCGACAGAGTGGCAATAACATGAAGCCATAAGACATGTATCATCAGAGACTTAATTGACCAAAAAGAGCATACTGTATTTCCTTCTCTCCTGCCACAGGAGAGGAAGTATTTTTCTTTAGCTTCTCAACATTATTAAGAAAAGGATTAACAGGTGTAACGAGAAGGACTTGAGATGGGTGCCCCCCCTCTTTCTTAAGTCTGTTCACCCTGAAGAACACAATTAGAAGGAAACTCACAACTCATGACACCACTTACTCTCTGAATGGGATTAATATTTGCTCCTACTCTTCACAAATATGCTAGAAACAATACCATAAGCTTCTCGTATTTCTGTAATACAAACTGCTTTTGATTAGTGGTGCAGAGTAGGAGACTAAGCTAGCAAGGCCCAGGTATGGGTAGCAACGCCCGCATCCCTTCTGTACGCTGTGAAAATTGCTGCAGGTAAGGTTCTGACATCTAGAAACACTGCTTTGTTGCACGCCTGGCTGACCAACACGACTTCCTTCTCCAAAGGCAATTAATTATCTGGTTGACACATGCAGGAGGAGAGGTCCCAGGACTGTCTAGAAGCCAAGAAACTAGAAATGACTCTACCATGTGCAAGGAACAGAATCCTGGAAAACTTAGCAAGGAGAGACCAGGTAAAGACATACACTGCACATCTTCAGCTCGTAAGACTCAGAAGTCTCACATGTGAGTGAGAAAATACAAGATCGGAACAGAATCTACTGCTCGCGGAGCCGCCGGCTCTGAGATCACCGTTAGGCTGTCTACCTGGGGGCTTTATCTGCTGCTCTGAGGACCGGTCAGGCTGTCTGTCCCCCCTCGTCCCCCACCAACGCAGGCCTTGTCTCCACTGCACCGATGGCTTCTTCTGCTCATTAAAAGGGGCTGACACTTCACTTAGTCACCGTGCTGCTCTTTACTGATAGAAAGAGAGACGGGCTGGTCCGAAAGACTTCAGGATTCAGGCAGGCTCAGCAGAAGATGCCAATCCTGTCTGTTTCACCCCTTCACTGGCAGAGTTAGCTGCACGTGTCAGGAAAAAATTTCTCCTACGAAGCCAAAACGTTCTCACTGCATTTACAGTGGGGAGGCCACAGTCCCTGACTTGGCCACAGAGACTGGCCTAAGAGCCAGCCCGACCCTTGAAGGTCCCTGATCCTTCCTTCTGGCTTTGGGGTTTAGGAACCAGGGTGCTTCACGGCTCTATCTTCTGCCCTCTACGGTCACGTTCCAGGGACCCCATCCAACCTGTGGCATTGTGTTTACGTTGACGATGCTCACAACTGTGCCGCCAGACCTCTCTTCTGAAATGCAGATTCTAACATCCAGTTGCCTTCTTGATTCGATATCCAAAAAGCGTCTCAAACTGAAGGTGCCCAGAGCTCAGCTCACGACCAGCTCCCGTCCTCCAACTCCCTAAGCCACCCTTCCCACCATCGTCCCCGTCCTTCCCGTTCCCTCAAACCTCAGTCACTCCGCGCTCTATCCCCCTCATGCAAATCGACAGTTCCCACTAGATTTGCCTCTGAAACACACCCAGACCCTAACCATTGCCGCCACCTGGATGAAAGCGGAAGGGCTGCCTTCCTTCTGGAGGCTTCAGGGGCTCCTGCAGCTTCCGGAGGCTGCCCACAGCCCTCAGCTCACGGCCCCTTCCACACCCGACTCCAGCCTCGTGATTCCGTCATCACACCCGCTGCTGTCCCTGGCCCTCTCGCCTCCCTCTTCCGAGGGCCCCTCACCATTACGCCGGGCTCACCTGGGGAACCCAGGATAATCTCCCCACCTCAAGATGCGACCTTGCGTTGGCAAAGTCCCTTTACCATGCAAACTAGCCTGTTCCCAGATTCCAGTGATGGAGGGGGGAGGGCATCATTCGGCCTTTACCAGAGCGTCTCACTCGGTGCCCTTACAGTCCCAGGTCGTCGGGTCCCCACTTCCTGCCTAAGCCCCCCTCTTCCAACTCTCCCCGTCACTCACTCAGCTCCAGCCACACTAGTCTTGGCGCTGTTCCTCAACACACAAGCCCATCTCAGGACTTCTGCACCGGCCTTTCCCTCTACCCGGAAAGGTCCCTCCCTGCCTTAGGTCTCTGGCTAAATGACACCAACTTACGACGGGGCTTTCTTTACCGACACCCAGTAATAGAGTAACGCCCCCCCCTCCCATTTAAACACTCTCTTCCATTCTTATTTTTTCCCCAGGGCATTTAACATTATCTCTTATGCTTTCTATGTATCCATCCATCCGTCCGTCCATCCTCCCTCCCCCACTAAAATGTCATAAGGGGTGTTTTGTCTCTTGTTGTATAACCCCCCGAAATAAAACATGAAGTAGGGACTCAGTAAACAGCGGCTGGATAAGTGAATTCTACATTACTGGAAAAGTTTGTTTCCTTGGAAACAAAACCTGGCCTAAAGTAGGAACTTAATTACATTTGAACGAATGAGGAAATGGATGGGTAAATGACAGACCCACATTATATCTAATTTTCTACAGGTATACCGATTAACATAAAATCAAGTGATTTACTGTTTAGGAACCAGATGTAACAGTTAAAGTAAGTTATTCAAGGATGTACAACGAAAAAAAGTAATACAATTACGTATTAGAACTCCAACCCAGCCTCTGACTTTATTTTGCAGTGTCCCTGAATGTTCTTAGATCTGACAAGTCAGAATTCATCCAGATTCCCTTGCTTGCTTCAAACCTTACCAACAAGGTTTCAAGTTAATAAACTCCAAATTTACTTTCAGAGGAAATTCCACAGAAGTCTCAAAAGCATTTACCTTGTTTATTCAGATATATAAAAAGTGAACATACAGGGGAGAGAGCGTCATCCACCCTTTAAAACACATCCAGAAGCGACCCTGCTGTAGGGACAGATTATAAGAAGCTTCAAGTCCACAGTCCCTAGCACTGCTCGGCCGCCAGCCAGGGCAGCTCCAAACGACCACCTTGGGTACCAGGTACACAGACAAACGAAGACATTCCTACGGCAGCTGGGTGGTTACCAGGGGGACAGAACCAGAGCAACAATGCAGCTGGCTTGGAACGGAAGAGCAGAACAGCAATTCCTTCCGCAGAGGTCACCTCCTCTGCACTGGGCCAAGGGTTATTCTGGCCTTGCTGCCCACAAACCTGCACAGCCAGCCATACAAGCTGTCACACTGAATCTCCTCTCCTTCTGCCAGCATCTGGGGAAGCGAGCAGGTGTTGTGCTCCGTTCACACTTGGAATCTGCTTTCTAGGAATCCTCTCACTGGCACACAGATGGGAAGGAGTGAGCCACAGTGGTTAGGAACACGGACCTGCAAAAGGGGCTGTCAGGATTCAAGTCTTGCCTCCGTGACTCACTGTGTCCCTATGGACACGTCACCAACCCTTTCTAAGCCTTAGTTTCCTCACCTCTAAAAAGCCCACTTACTGTTCTTAGGACACTTACTGGAGACAATGCAGGAAAAGCACTTAACACAGTGCCCTGGCACACGAGGCCTTAGTACATATTCCTATAATAGCTATTATTATAGTACTATCTATCATAGTATTCTTGACTTAAACAAAAGATCACTGTTCAAAAATAATACACCCGTCTTCATCTTAGATAGGGGTTTACCGTTTATTCCCAGCTAAGTGTTTGCCTGCGGTTTGGGAAGAGCGCCACCAGGCAGACGCTGAGACGAAGCTGTTCCAGGTAAGGCTAGCAAAAATAAACTCATTTAAAGACTTTCTCCTCAATTCTAGTCCTGAATTAAAAATATATATAATTTGGCCTTGGAGAGCATAACAGAAATGTTAGAGAAATGTGACTACGTGCAGTACGTAAATAGGAAGACCAATGTGAAATTTAAAAATAGAAAGGTACACAGGTATGTGGAGGTTCAACTAGGTATTTTTCTACCAAATTATTAGCGGATAGAAATCACTGATTAATCCAATGCCCTACACCGCCTCACTGTTTGAAAAATGAAATAAAACAAAACGCACATTTTTTTTTCATTTCTCCTCGTCACACTAATCAAGGACGCATGTCAGAAGCGCTAAGTGAATTTTATCAAATTACACAAGAATTGGTCTCACGCGTGGAGATCTGACTCAGTACATTGGGGAGGGAGCAGGTATCTATATTCTGCAAAAGCTCCCCAGGAATTACTAGTGCCAACACCTATGGCTGGCCAATCACTGCCTAGAATCTCTCTTTTGGCAAGAAGGTTTTTTGCCATCGTAAACCTCTTCTCTTGATCCCGTACCCTGCTCCTTAAGCAGGACTGGATGACCCATAACTCAGTGAAGAGACGGACGGTGCCGAGTTACTCTGCAGCCCTTAAAATCAGTACAAATTCAAGACCTTTTACAGCAACAAAGGAGCTACAGAAGATGGGGATGCAGGGATGAAACTCTGTGTTTGTTCCGTGGAACCGGGTGAATGCTTTCCCTTTTAGACTAATGCAGCTCAGCAGAGCTTTC